>NC_091432.1:169494899-169794899 GCF_964237555.1 Oryctolagus cuniculus
GTCATACAATTGGGTAGTTTAAATACCTTCATCCACCAGGTGGTGCTCATGGACAACAAGTTCATTTAAGGCTGTGAGGTTCCAAATGTGGTAAAATAGTCTAAGTCACCAAGAGAATGCCTTTCTATTTTTATATGTTAATTACATCAGAATATAATTTATCCTGCAATAAATAATTTAAAGCTAGAATACTAATTGCCTAAATTCCATATTAGGGCAAACAGGTCATTCTCCTAGACATGTTTTAGTTCAAAGACAGAATTGTAGGCCTGTAGGCTCATGACTTTTAGGTTTTAGTTTTGTGTATGACTTTTTTTTTTTTTTTAAGGATTTATTTATTTGAAAGGCAGAGTTACACAGAGGCAGAGAGGGAGGGAGGGAGGGAGGGAGCGAGGAAGAGAGAGAGAGAGAGGGAGAGGCAGAGGGAGAGAGAGAGAGAAAGAGAAAGAAAGAGAATGAATATCTTCCCATCTGCTGGTTCAGAGAGAGAGAGAGCGAGAGAATAACTGGTTCAATCTGAAGCCAGGAGCCTGGAGCTTCTTCTGGGTTTCCCGCGCTGGTGTAGGAACCCAAGGGACTTGGGCCATCTTCCACTGCTTTCCCAGGCACATTAACGAGGAGCTGGATGGGAGGTGGAGCAGCCAGGACTTGAGCGGGTGGCCATATGGGACGCTGGTGCTGCAGGTGGCAGCTTTTCCCACCGTGCCACAGTGCTGGCCCCCGTGTATGACTTTAAGTAAAAAAAAAAAAAAAAAAAAAAAAAAATTAAAATCTCATTGTTTACTAGCATGCTAGGGCTCCTGTTTAGTAAATGAAGCTTTGTCCTGCACAACCCAAATTATGCTGTACTGACAGGGGGAGGTGATGTTTAGTGTTAATTTACTGGTCACATTGAATGTAGAGTGTTCTAGTTAATTCTGGAAGTTGTATTTTCAGAAGGGTATTGTCAGATAGGCATAGCCTGGATGGCACAGGAATTGTCACGGAAACAGAAGTTAAAGCCCAGTTATAGGCTAACATCCTAGAGTTTATTGCATGAGAGGGTTAGGAAGGATCACCGAGGGGGAAAATTAGTCTGTCACTGGAATAATTTTTTTTTTAAAGATTTATTTATTTATTTGAAAGAGTTACACACAGAGAGAGAAGAGAGGCACAGAGAGAGAGGTTTTCATCCGCTGGTTCACTCCCCAGATTGCTGCAATGGCTGGAGCTGCGCCAATTCGAAGCCAGGAGCCCAAAGTTTCCTATGATCTTCCATGTAGGTGTGTAGGGTCAAGCACTTGGGCCATCATTTACTGCTTTCCCAGACCATAGCAGAGAGCTGGATTGAGAGTGGAGTGGCTGGGACTCGAACAGGCGCCTGTAGGGGATGCTGGCAATGCAGGTGGTGACTTTCCTCATTAGGCCACAGTGGTGCCGGTCCCTGGAATAATGTCCTACACTTGATCTTGGCCAAAAGGCTGAGAAGCGATTGGAATAATGTTCTAAGCACTGTATCTGTCCAGACCAAATTGGATTGCCACTGAAAGTGAGAAGATAAATAAGTTATTGTTCAGGCAGATACAAATCTTGTGTCAGAAATGATGTGAAAACAAATTGTGTTGAATAGGATGTGAGGTGAACTGGTCATTTCTATTTCAGTTCTTCTCTTTACCTCTCAATTGTTAAACTTCACCATCAAAATATATTTTTTCAAAAAATTTATTTAAATATCTCAGTGCCAAAATGATAGAAAGCTTTCCCAAAATATTAACACTTTGGCCAAAATTTGGCAATGTGTTCTTTAAAGTCTGATAAACTGAATCTGAACACCTAAAACTGATTCTCTTTCAAAATACTTTGGAAAAAACAAAAAGAACAAAGAACTAAACAAAGACTTTTGGGGCAGGGGACAGAGGAAAAGAAAGCCTACTAAGTCTTTGGCTATTACAGTGCTATCTGATAAACCAGCAAGCATGTGTGATTACGCTCTGTGGAGTGGTCTGGGGTGTGAGACTGTAGAAAGAGTGTTTGCTTCTGCAGGGTGCTTTCTGGTTAGCTGACGAGTTGTAAATGGCTTCCCTAAGGGATAAATAGCACATACGGTGTAGGTGAGGTACCCCATGGGTGGAATGAGTGCTTGTACAATAACAGTGTAACACAGTTAAGATTCCTGGGCATTGGCACGTTCTACAAGATTGAGAACGCAGGACATGGTGGGCATGGATGTGGTGATCAACATGAGGGATGAAGTGCTGGGAGTGTCGGTGTGTACTGGGTGACTAGTGTACCTGCAGAAGTTGGTTTCTCTGGGAAAGCATTAGACAAGCAGCAGGGAGAATTTCTTAAGGGGAAAGAGTATGAAACACGGAGATGAAAAACCATAGATTTGGTACTGAATTAGGCGGGTGGTCATAAAATTATTAATGATTTTAGCTGGAAGGAATCTGAGCAATCATCTGATTCGGGCAGCATGTCAGTGGATGAGGAACCTAAGACTGATTTCATAGAGTTTATCTTAGGTGACCCCTAATTAGTGGCAGGGATGAGCAACACCTTTTTCTCATCTTCATCTACTATTCTAAGTGGCCACCAGGAAGGAGGTTTAGAGCTTTGGTGTACTTGGAGATCCTCCTGTCTCAGATCGGCACCTTGAGGTCCTCAGTGGTCAGAAGGGAGCATCCCCAGCAGCCATGCCTTGCTACAGGTTTCCCAAAGGAATGTGAAAAGATATGGCTTGCTTTGGACTGTCCTTCCCCATTTTTATTTTTATTTATTTATTTTTTAAAAGATTTTATTTATTTGAGAGGTAGAGTTATAGACAGTGAGAGGGAGAGAAAGGTCTTCCTTCCGTTGGTTCACCCCCCAAATGGCCGCAACGGCCGGCACTGCGCCTATTTGAAGCCAGGAGCCAGGTGCTTTTTCCCGCTCTTCCACACGGTTGCAGGGGCCCAAGCAGTTGGGCCATCCTCCACTGCCCTCCTGGGCCACAGCAGAGAGCTGGATTGCAAGAGGAGCAGCTGGGAATAGAACCGGCACCCATACCGGATGCTGGCTCCGCAGCCAGAGAATTAACCTACTGCACCACGGTTCTGGCCCCCCATTTTTAAAAAAGAAAAGATGTCCAAATCAAGATTTCATCTTAAATTTTTTTTTAATAAGATATGAAAGCTAGTGTTTATGAGGGAGTGTTTACAAATTGAGTGGAAAGATTCAACTAACTGGTCAAAAAGGAATTATTGGGGCCAGTGTTAAGCCATGGCCTATAGCACTGGCATCCCATATGGGTGCTGCTTCACTTTCAATCCAGCTCCCAGCCCTAACTCTTATTGTTTGTATGGAATGTTACCGTAAATACATGATTCTTAAGAATTGTGTGTCAATTTATCAGTTGTCTTTCTATGGTCAGCCAGGTTGTTATGTAAAGCAAATGATAAGGTAGCCCTTAATACATATACAATAGAGTGAAAAAACTCTTGACAGTGTTGTCTTCTCTTGGAAGTATTTCAGTGTGGATATTGTACTACTTTCTCATATTTACTTGATGACCAAAGCAGAATGCACTAGTAAGTCACTTTTGGTGCATTGGTCGTATCTGACAAGTGGCTAAACTCTAGCACCACAGTGGTTCTTTTAAAGAAATCACATCATGGCTGGTGCTGTGGCATAGAGGGTAAAGTTGCCACCTGCAGTGCCAGTATCCCATATAGGTGCTGGTTCGAGTCCCGGCTGTATGGCTTCTGATCCTACTCTCTGCTATGGACTGGGAAAGCAGTAGAAGATGGCCCATGTCTTTGGGTCCCTGCACCTGTGTGGCAGATCCAGAGGAAGCTCTTGGCTCTTGGCTTTGGATCGGCGCAGCTCTGGCCATTTCGGTCATTTGGGGAGTGAACCAGTAGATGGAAGACCTCTCTCTCTTTATCTCTGTCTCTGCCTCTCTGTAACTTTGCCTTTCAAATAAAATAATAAATTAAAAAAAAAGTCACATGGTATTATCAGAGTTGTGCTGGATCCCGGGATCCCGGTTTTTCAGGATTAGGTATTCAATTTTTACTATTGCTTAGAGTTTGCACTTTCCAATTTTATTTTGTTTCCCTTTGGCTATTTTTTTTTTTTAAGATTTTATCTATTTATTTGAAAGTCAGAGTTACACAGAGAGAGGTCTTCCATCTGCTGGTTCACTCACCAATTAGCTGCAACGGCCGGAGCTGTGCTGATTCGAAGCCAGGAGCCAGGAGCTTCTTTCGGGTCTCCCATGTGGGTGCTGTGGCCCAAGGACTTTTGGGCCATCTTCTACTGTTTTCCCAGGCCATTGCAGAGAGCTGGATGGGAAGTGGAGCAACTGGGTCTCAAACTGGTGCCCATAATGGGATGCTGGCGCTTCAGGCCAGGGCATTAACCCACTGTGCCACAGTGCCGGCCCCCCTTTTGGCTATTGTCACATTGAATTTCTACACTGTGATGGCATGTGAGGCTAAATCACGCATATTTAGAGTTAATTCTTGGGAGGTTCATGCAACTTGAACAATCTTAGTCCAGTTACTGGAAACATTCATGGAGTCCTAATAGAGCTATTTAGTGCTGAGCAAATACATGATGAGATTTAATTTCATTTTCTCTGCCCCGAGCTCACATTCACTAACTTTATATTTATAACCTGTCTAGAAAACTCCTGCTTCCTTTATCTGTTTGTAAATTATTGTAATAAGGTGAGCTCTTTAATGCCTATTATCTTTGCAAATATGATCACAGATCTATTTTGCTTGAATCCCTAGGGTTTTAAAAGCTGACTAATGTCACACAAAATTTGGATCTGGGGCTGCACTTTAAATATTGAAAGATTTGGCAGCATTCCAAGTGATAGCAATAAGTAGAAACTAAGTAATTTCTGTCCCCTTTAGACAGGATAGTAGATTATCTCCAATACACTCTATTCTCACCTTTTTCCTTTTCCTTTTTTTGGATGTTACCTGCCAGGCTCTTTGGACTCCTCAATTTGTAATTACTGATTTATTATTCAATTCTTCATCTCCTGCCATGTTCTTTGGAACATTATGCTGAAGACTCTATTGTGGAGAGGTGACTTGGAAACTAGAGTATACCTCTCAAAGGAATGGTGGTCCTGAAACCTTCCCTAACCTTTTGAAAATAACAATTTAATTAGAACAGTTTTTCAGAATAATCTCACAGTCAATTTGCAGTCTTGTATTTATAGCTGTCCTATGAGGTAGGCAAATCTGGATTCCTGTACTGTTGGGAAGTCTCAGACATCACAGGGGAGGCAAAGTTTTTTGAAAGTAGTTTTATTGAGCGACTGGACCCTTCTTATGGTCTTACAAGGTAGCCACAGTTCTGTGGTGGCCTGGGTGACGCATCTGAATGTTAGTCATAACTTTGCCATTAAAGACAAACTATCAGGTTCAACAGCTGGTGAATGGTGAAGGCAGCATTTGAAAAGAGAACTTTGAATTCCAGCATAGCATGCTGTGCTTCTAATACTGGGCTTTTGTTTAAAAGTTTATTTATTTATTTGAATTTTAGAGTTATAGAGAGAAAAGTAGACGCACAAGTGCATACACACAGAGATTTTCCATCTTCTGGTTCACTCCCCAAATGGCAGCAATGGCAGGTCAGTGCCAGGAGCCAGGATCTTCATCCAGGCTTCCTATGTGAATACAGGGGCCCCAGCACTTGGGCCATCTTCTGCTGCTTTTCCCAGGCTGTTAGCAGGGAGCTGGATTGGAAGTGGAGCACCACGACTTTAACTGGCATCCATATGGAAAGCAGGCATTGCAGGTGGTGGCTTTACCGGCTGTGCCACAATACCAGTCCCAGTATTTTCTTTAAGATTGAAATTCTTCATTGCTGGGTGAGGACAGCAAGAGGTATGCATGTTAAACATAATTTTTAAAAAAGATTTATTTAATTTATTTGAAAGACAGGGTTAGAGAGGTAGAGCCAGAGAGAAGTTTTCTATCTGCTGGTTCACTCCCCAATTGGCCACAACTGCCAGAGCTGTGCTGATCTGAAGCCAGGAGCCAGGACCTATGTCTGGGTCTCCCATAGGGGTGCAGGGGCCCAATCCCTTGGGCCATCTTCTACTGCTTTTCCAGACCATAGAAGAGAGCTGGATCAGAAGTGGAGCAGTTGGGACTCGAATTGGTGCCCATATGGGATGCTGGCACTGCAGGCAGTGGGTTTACTTGCTTTGCCACAGCGCCAGCCCTTTTTTTTTTTTCCTTTTAAAATATATTTCTAGGAAGGAATAGACCTAGAACTCCTCATTGTACTATTTTTTTTTTTTTGCTGATAACTCCTTAATATTGTTTATTTTATTTGAAAGACAGGGAAATACACACACACAAGCATATGCGTGCACACATACACACACACAGAGGGAGAGGGAAAGAAAATCTCCTCCAGTTGCTGATTTGTTCCTCTAATGCCTACAACTTCCAAGGCTCTGCCAGATTGAAGCTAGGAGCCAGTTCAGGTTTCCCATGAGGTTGGCAGGTATCTAAGCCATTACCTGCTGCTTTATAGGGTGCACATTAATAGGAAGCTGGATTGAAAGTGGAGGAGTCGGCCGGCGCCGCAGCTCACTAGGCTAATCCTCTGCCTTGTGGCGCCGGCACACCGGGTTCTGGTCCCGGTCGGGGCACCGGATTCTGTCCCAGTTGCCCCTCTTCCAGGCCAGCTCTCTGCTGTGGCCAGGGAGTGCAGTGGAGGATGGCCCAAGTGCTTGGGCCCTGCACCCCATGGGAGACCAGGATAAGTACCTGGCTCCTGCCATCGGATCAGTGTGGTGCGCCAGCCACAGCGCGCCGGCTGCGGTGGCCATTGGAGGGTGAACCAGCGGCAAAGGAAGACCTTTCTCTCTGTCTCTCACTGTCCGCTCTGCCTGTAAAAAAAAAAAAAAAAAAAAAAAAGTGGAGGAGTCAAGACTTGAACCAGCACTCTATATGGGACATGGTGTTGCAGGTGACAGCTAAATCTATATAACAACATCCACTCCCAGAATTACTTGTTGTTTTGCTGCTGTGTTCCATTTGGTCTGAGGAATTTAGGTAGCTGCTTACCGTAATGCTTCCCCTAATTGTTGTCCTACATGGTATTTTTTTTATGGCATGTAAATGTATTATGCAAACAAACTTCCATTGTCAAATGATTTTTGGGAAATGTGGAGTTAAACCCTGTTAAACATGTTTTCTTAAAGTTGGGCCTCTCAGGACATTTAGAATAGGAGGAAACAAAGACTATAGTTTTTTGACCATGGTATCTGGTAAAACTAATGTTACCTGAAAATACTTGGAAACATTGAGGTACTCTGATATGTGCTTTATTTCTGTGAGTTTGGTAGATATGAAGTGTTGCCACAGTGTTGTCCTTCAGTCTTCAAGTGACTGAGCACAGTCACAGTAGCAGAGTCCAGGATGGCCTCGTTCTCAGACATCTCCTTACTTTGGCTGTGGTATTGAACATTAGTTCTTCCAAATTCCCATCTGTTTCCTAACAGGAGGAAGGTACAGTGAAGCAAAAGTCTTTTTCTTTTTTTAAAGATTTATTTATTTATTTAAAAGTCCAAGTCACCCAGAGAGAGAAGGAGAGTCAGAGAGAGAGAGAGAGAGAGAGAGAGAGAGAGAGTCTTCCATCTGATGGTTCACTCCCCAATTGGCCGCAACGGCTGGAGCTGCGCCCATCCGAAGCCAGGAACCAGGAGTTTCTTCCAGATCTCTCACATAGGTGCAAGGGACCCAGGACTTGGGCCATCTTCTGCTCAGCCGGGACTCGAATCGGCACCCATATGGGATGCCGGCACTACAGGTGGTGGCCTTACCTGCTATGCCACAGCGCTGGCCCTGATGCAAGGGTCTTGATCAGGCTCTTCATTATACATATGTGCACAAATCATGGTGCAATGGTGAGTTATTTTGGAAAACAAGTACAGGATATGGAGACAAATGGAGCAGGGCAAATTTAGAATGTTGACTGGGTAATTGTGGTGAAGGAAGATGGAGCCAGGGAGAACATGTCTTCCCATAGGAGGTCAGTGGAGTTATAAATGTTGCTCAAGCATGTGCTGAACTTTGTCTGGCAGAGCTTTGTTAGAAGAAGACAGAATTTGGGTTTGTGAACATGGGCTGGTATGGAGACTTGAAATACTTGATAGTTTTCAGCTTTGAACCATATGGCAAATTTTAACCTGTCATTGTGGGCTGGTTATTTCTGGGGTGTTTCTGGAAACTGATTCAATTCTTTTACCAGTCCTCAAGTGAAGCAGCTTGTAAGGTAGCTAGTGTTTATGGAGGATGACAGTATCCCTGGGTGGGAAGAATGTAGCAGCTTTATGTGTTTGTGACTCCTAAATTTTAGCTCCTTGGATCTTTGTTGGCAGTTGATGCTGAGAAAAGAGTATGATATATGTTGTATTTTAAAAGGATCAGAACTGGAAGCATTAACTTTGAGAGCAAAGGCCTTGGAGCCAAATAGATTTTGACTACTCATTTTTTTTTTTTTTAAGGATTTATTTATTTAATTGAAAGAGTTTGGGGGAGAGAAGGAGAGGGAGAGGGAGAGGGAGAGAGGGAGATCTTCCATTCACTGGTTCACTCCCAATGAAGTCGCAATGGCCAGGGCTTCTTCAAAGCCTCTCACACACGTGGCTAGGGCTGAAGGACTTCGGCCAACTTCTGCTGCTTTTCCCAGGCCATATGGAGCTGGATCAGAAGTAGAGCAGCTGGGACTTGAACCAGCACCCATTTGGGATGTTGGCGTTACAGGAGGTTGCTTTACATGGTATGCCATAATGCCAGTCCCATAGATTACTCATTTCTTCCGACTACTAGTTAAGAGTGTAGTTTGTTTTTTTTTTTTTTTCATTTGTTCATCTGGGTGTAAGTTTACCTATTTCATTGGATTGTTTTGTACATACGTAGTGTGTATTTGTGTGTTGTGTAAAGAGATATTATATGTATCACATTTCACCTGAGTGCTAAGCTAGGTTTATTGCTTTTCTACATAAAAGAGGGAGACCTGGGACTCTTCAAAAGAGCCTGTCCTTAGAGGCAGTTAGCCAATTTAGTCAAAAGTAGAGAACAAACATTGAAGAAGGAATTTTGAAGCAATAAAATTCATCTCTCCCTTATTCTTAATATTTGCACAACTGTTTAATTAAAGTTGGGTGAGTTTTTGTTTTAGCAAAAGAGATTATGCATCAGTATTAGGGCAATGAAAATTATTCCAATAAACTACTTCAAATGTATTAGTTGCCCATTAATAGGAAGAATTTCAGTAGTATATGTCAAAGGATTTTGTTATCTTTTCTCCCATATTTGAGTATTGTTTTTAGGATGCTTTCCATTTAGATCTTCTGGAGATGAGTGGGGATAGTTATGACATCAGTTATAAACATTATTTAGTTTTGTTTTCCATTCACTTATTTAGTACTCTAAGGGACACTTGCAGTATACTGGAACCCTCATGTTTTTGTGAAGAAAGATATGAATCTCAGCCAGGCTCTTTGATTTTCACCATGGTGGGTGGCAGATACGCAGCTACAAGCTTGGTCTTTTGGGAAGCATTCTTTGTTCTCTGGTCCTCTTCTCCTTTGGCCTACATGTTTACAATGTCCAGGGATTCATCCTTTGGTTATTTTTCAGAGATAGAAATGTCACCAGAGAAAAGGCCATGGAAGCCAGGGGGTTCTTGTCTTCATGCAAGAAAGAATTCAGGCATGAGGCAGCAAAGTGGTTAGGCTTTACTGGGGACAGGGCATCTGTCAGAATGGAAGGGAAAGGGAGAGAGTGCCCAGTCACTGGGACTGGGGGAAAGCGAGGTTACCTGGTTCAATGGTGAGAATACACCTGGGCAGGCCAGGATGGTGGCTCAGCAGAGCAGAGGGCCGACCCCAAAGCCTGTTTGGACTTCCTAGGCTTATAAGGGAGTTCACTCACCTCTCCCTCTCCTCCAGGACAAAGGATGGGGAATCCTAGCTGGAAGGGTTTGTTGGATAAAAATTTGCAAATCCCCCCCCCCCCCCCCTTGCTGGCACCAGGCAGAGTAGAGGGGCTTCCCTTAGGGCATCTGTGAAGGTTTTATTGCCCTGTATTGTATTATCAGGGCAGGTAACACATTTGGTCCTGAGGAGAGAATTCTCCTGGGAGCTTTCCTTGTGGGAGGGGCTGAGACCACTTGAGAGGTTATCAGGGTCTGGGCAGGGCTTTGAAGTGCAAAATACTGGGCTTCTGGAGCTTCCACAGGAGGTCCTGGTCTCAGGCCTTTTCTCACATACAGGCTAAATTTCTGACTTTCTATCATCAGAAATAATATTTCGAGGTCTGGATATATAGCAGATTCAGAGGACTAGTCTGTGTCTGTATTCGCAAGTTCATTCACTTTAAAAATGATTCCTCTAATATGGTATTCATTTATTACTTGAGATTCATTGCTTCTGTAATGACTTTTAAATAGGAATCTATTATTAGACTGATTGGACTGAAGTCTGATTGGACTAGAATTAAGAGATTATATCTATAAATAGAATGAGATAAATATTTTACATAATTTGATTAAACTTTTATGAGAACTGGTAAGTTGGGATCCAGGATCTTGTCTAAAAGTTTACTGACTTGAACCAATTTCCAAACATCAAACTTCTCGGTGTGGGGCTTATGTTGTAGATGGAGTGACTACTTAAGAGAATTTAGGAATTAAATTATATCCTCAGCCTCAGTAACTGTTTTATCAACAATTTTCCTAACCCAAAAGTCAGATAAATTTAAAAAAAAATTTTTTTTTTAATTTTTATTTTTTGACAGGCAGCGTGGACAGTGAGAGAGAGACAGAGAGAAAGGTCTTCCTTTTGCCGTTGGTTCACCCTCCAATGGCCGCCACGGCCGGCGCGCGGCGGCCAGCGCACTGCACTGATCCAATGGCAGGAGCCAGGTACTTACCCTGGTCTCCCATGGGGTGCAGGGCCCAAGTACTTGGTCCATCCTCCACTGCACTCCCTGGCCACAGCAGAGAGCTGGCCTGGAAGAGGGGCAACCAGGACAGAATCTGGTGCCCCGACCGGGACTAGAACCCGGTGTGCCGGCGCCGCAAGGCGGAGGATTAGTCTAGTGAGCCGGCGCTGGCCTGTCAGATAAATTTGGGTTATCACTCCGATTAGAGATTGTTTAAAGATGAAAATGAAAACAGAACAATCCTGAAAGCTTTCAGTAGTATATAAAGGGTTATATAAAGGTAGTATATAGAGGGTTTTCTTTAAGATTTATTTTTTATTTATTTGAAACGTAGAGTGACAGAGAGAGAGAGAGAGACCGAGAGAGGGAGAGAGGTATTCTCTCTGTTGGTTTACTCCCCGAATTGCCTGCAATGTCCAGGGCTCTGCCAGGCTGGAGCCAGGGTCCAGGGCTCTGCCAGGCCGGAGCCAGGAGCCAGGAGCTGCTTCTGGATCTCCCAGTTGGGTGCAGGGCTCTAAGAACTTGGCCATCCTCCACTCCTTTCCCAGGCACATTAGCAGGGAACTGGATTGCAAGTAGAGCTACTGGACTCGAACCCATATGTGGTTATATGTGAGGCCGTTGGTATAGTTACTAGAGAGTCTTTTTGGTAGACAAGTGAATTCACTGCCTCTCCTTAATAACCATGTGAGTAGGCCAAATGTTTTTAAAGGCATTGCAGTTTCTGTATGATTGCATAGAAATGTATACCATCTCTGAATATGTGAGAAAAGTATGTGGGAAAAAGATATAATTTAGAAGAATTTCTAAGCAGTTGTGAACTGCAGCCAGTTAATAATAATTCATTGGTAAAGTTCTTAAAAAGAATCTTTTCCTATCGCTTTTTTAAAAAAGATTTATTTTATTTATTTGAAAGAGTTACAGAGACACAGAGACACAGAGAGAGATCTTCTATCTGCTGGTTCACTCCCCAGGTGGCTGTAATGGCCAGAGCTGAGCCGATCCGAAGCCAGGAGCTTCTTCCGGGTCTCCCACGTGGGTGTAGGGGCCCAAGGACTTGGGCCATCTTATACTGCTATCCCAGGCCATAGCAGAGAGCTGGATTGGAAGAGGAGCAGGTGGGACTAGAACCGGCGCCCATATGGGATGCCTGTGTTTCAGGCCAGGGCATTCACCCTCTTTGCCATAGCACTGGCCCCTCCTATCACTTTTAACTCTTCAATTAGTGACTATAAAGTTCTCTGTCATGTCACCAGCATGTTGGGTTACTGTTATAAGAATATGTTATTCTAGCAATTTTACCAAAATTTGGCAAGTATTTTTAGCAGGCATTATGTGGCTTAGATTTTTTTATCCACTGAAAAATGCTTAGTGTCAGTAATCATCAGGGAAATGCAAATAATGAGATTAACTCCTCATTCTGGTTTGAATGGCTACTATCAAAAGACAAAAGATAACAAATACTGGAGAAAAGGGAACCCTTGCATACATATAGTCATGGTGAAAAACAGTATGAAGTTTTCACAAAAATTTGAAATAGAGCTACCATATAACCTAGTAATTTTTCTACGAGATATACTTGCATATCCAAAGCAAATGAAGTTCACTTACTGAAGATATCTGCATTCCTGTGTTTATTGCAGCACTCTTCACAATAGCTAAGAAATGGAAACAACCTAACTATCCATCAATTTTGAATTGAGAAAGAAAATGTATACATTTACACAATGAAATACTATTCATCCATAACAACAAATGAACTCCTGTGATTTATAACAACAGTGATAGAACTGGATGTCATTATGTTAAGTGAGCTGAGCCAGGCATAGGAAGACAAGTACTGCATATTTCACTGATATGTAGAATCTAAAAGAAGTTGATCTCATAAAAGTGGTGCTTAGAATGGTGGTTACCAGAGGTTGGGGAGAGTAGGAGGGAGGGAGGGAGGAATGAGAAAGGTTAAGTAATGAGTATTAAAATGAAAATAGATAGAAGAAAGAAGCTCTGGCATTCTGTTGTACTGTATGGGATTTTGGATAACAATAATTTATTTTTGTAAAGGTAGAAGGGAAAATTTGAATGTTTTCATCAAAAAGAAAATGATAAATGTTTGAGGGAATAGATTTGTTCACCTACATTTTAGTTTATATAATGTATACTTGTAATGAAGCATCATATGTCATCCCATGCATATTAAGGAAATAATGTATCACATGCTAAAACGGAAATGGATAGGCATGAGAGAGGGACGAATGAAGGTAAGTTTTACAATTGGCTTCTCAAGGTGAATCTGATGTAGCTATGATCTCTATACTATGTGTAAAAAATAAATAGGAAAGCCCAAAACCCAAAAATCCTAAATCCAGAAAGGTGTACCAAAGATAGAAAATGCATATTGGATTATCTGCTTTGAATTTATTGATTTTTTTGCTAACAGCAAGTAAGGAGTGGGGCCTTTACTTTCATTTTCATTTGGAATCAGGTACCAGATTTTTGCTGGTAGAAATCTTCGAATAATAATAATGGAAATATGAATGTAGCTCTTCAATAATGATCGCTTTAGTTTTCACTTTTCAGTAAATTAAAATATACAGTATAATACTTTTGGTAGATGGTGGTATGATTAGTAAATGTTATCTTTATCTGTTTATTAACATTTGATATTTCTCTCTCTTCTGGTTCCAGGGTGTGGATGAATGGAACATAGCTCGCTTAAATACCGTCTTGGATGTGGTTGAAGAAGAGTGTGGTATTTCCATTGAAGGTGTAAATACCCCATATCTGTATTTTGGCATGTGGAAAACCACATTCGCATGGCACACTGAGGACATGGACCTCTACAGCATTAATTATCTCCATTTTGGAGAGCCCAAGTCATGGCAAGTACTTTTTTAATACTCATTTGCTTTTGGAGTATTGGAATTTGGGCATTATACACATATTAAAAAGTCTTTTATCCCTTATGTGGCAGTTTCAGATTCAAGTGATCTGTGAGGAAATTATTGAGTATAACAATTATGTCCTACTTTGCCCAGAGTTTTGATCATAAGCCAAAAACCTAGTGGTGATGTGTTTTGAGGCCCATGGATTGATATAACTATTTTAGTCTTGAAGAATTTTTTAGGCATTGTTTCGTCTTGGAGCATTTGTTGGAAGGTGTATGTGTGGGGGTAATTGAGAGTAACAAGTTGACCTCCTGGATGTAATGTTTCAAGTAAATGTAATAATCTTCTAAAATTAGTGAAAAGGTCTGTTTAGTAAGTGGGGAAAAGAGGGATAAATCAGGAGACCTATTAATAATTCTAGAATAATAGTTGTGGAGAAAAGAATAAATGTTGAATATGTTAATGACAATAGATGAAAAACACCTTGCTTTTCTTTGTGTTTGTGAGCATGTTCCCTTATCTTCCTGAGTAATTATTTTATTTAATATGTGCCTCTGTAAAATGCATCCTGTGATATATTTGCTACTCACTTGCAGTCATTATTCTGTTAGTTAACCTGCTGTCCTTTGTGGTCATTTTCATGCTTCAACATATTATTAGTCTTTATTTCAAAATTATTAATTTATGAGAGAGAGATAGAAACTCCCATCTTCTAATTCATGTCTTTCAAATGTCCATAAGGAAGATAGAAGCTGGGAACTGGAAAGTAAACCAGGTCCCTCAGGTGGGTGGCAAGAATCCAACTGCTTCAGCCATCATATGCTGCCCTCTAAGTTGCACATTAGCAGGAAGCTGGAATTGGGAGTGGAGCTATTACTCAAATGAAGACACTCTGATATGGAATGTGGATGAAGATGTCTTAACTGGCACCTTTACCACCAGTTGAAAGACTCTCCCCCCTCCTGTACATCCCAAATAACATACAGACAGAAGTGGATCAAGCATCTAATTGATAGCACAGGGAATATGATGTTTCTGATGGTTGTAAACAGGATAGACTATCCCATAGGTGCTGTGCCAACACAGTAGCTCTCTAGACTCCAATTCAAAGATAATGGTCTCAAATTCTCTTACTGATCAGAGGGTGTAATACAATAACAGCTGTCCTCATCTTGCTACTACTTGACTTTGAGGTTTTATTATTTGGTGTAAGTGTTATAAGCCTTTACCAAAATGTTAAATAGTCACAATGTTCTTCATGATGAAAAATAGCATTTAATTGAAGTAAAATTTTATTTCTTATGTCAGAGATCCTTGGACATTGTAGAAAAATCTGGATAATTCTTGATTTGCTGTAGAGTTTTATGATTAAAAAACAAAGTTTGGGCCGGCGCCGTGGCTCAATAGGTTATTCCTCCACCTTGCGGCGCCGGCACACCGGGTTCTAGTCCCGGTCGGGGCGCCGGATTCTGTCCCGGTTGCCCCTCTTCCAGGCCAGCTCTCTGCTATGGCCAGGGAGTGCAGTGGAGGATGGCCCAGGTGCTTGGGCCCTGCACCCCATGGGAGACCAGGAAAAGCACCTGGATCCTGGCTCCTGCCATCGGATCAGCGCGGTGCGCCGGCTGCAGCGGCGGCCATTGGAGGGTGAACCAACGGCAAAGGAAGACCTTTCTCTCTGTCTCTCTTTCTCACTGTCCACTCTGCCTGTCAAAAAAAATAAAAAAAAAAATAAAATAAAAAAAAAAATAAAAAAAAAACAAAGTTTGTGGGAAGCTGTTGAACTTATTTTTTCTAAAAGATTTATTTTATTTATTTGAAAGTCAGAGTTACATAGAGAAGAGACAGAGAGAAAGAGAGAGAGAGAGAGAGAGAGAGAGGTCTTCCTCCCGATGGTTCTCAATTGGCCACAACGGCTGGAGCTGAGCCGATCTGAAGCCAGGAGCCAGGAGCTTCTTCTAGGTCTCCCACACAGGTACAGGGCCCCAAGGACTTGTGCCATCTTCCACTGCTTTCCCAGGCCATAGCAGAGAGCTGGATCGGAAGTGGAGCCCATATGGTATGCTGGCACTTCAGGCCACAGTGCCGGCCTCTGCTATTGAACTTATTTTAAAGATGTTTTACATATTTTGCACATATGTTTTACATATTTTATTTGATAAGTTCTTAGTTTCCTGCTCTCTTCATTGAATAAAGTAAACGTTAGCATTTAATATGGAGTGACATTGTGGCGCAATGGGTTCTACTTGCTTTCAGTGTAGCATCCCATATCACTGTGTAGGTTTGAGTCCTGATGGCTCCACTTCTGATCCATCTTCCTGCTTATGTGTCTGGCAAGGCAGAAGTACTTGGGCTCTGCCACGTATTTGGAATATGTAGATGGAGTACCTGGCTCCTACACCTGGCTGTTTCAGCCATTTGGGAAGTAAACTAGTAGATAGGAAAATATTAAACATTTTACTGCTGTTCTAGGACAAAGAGGCTTTCAGGACATCTTGTGATGGGATTATTCATTGCTCAGATGTTTATTGAGGGCCAGTTGCAAGCTCTTTCCTGTGGTTCTGTCAGTCTGTACCACCGGCCCCCCCCCCCCCCCCGCCCCCGCCCCCGCCCCCCTTTGTAAAGTCTGTTGGAATTTCAAGTCTTAGCTCTGGGAGACCTGGGGAAATATTTGACAGAATACATGGGCTCCTGGAAAGGTTTTCAGCTGTGTTGCTCTTTCTGGCACTCACTTCCAGTGGATAAAGTTTAGTGAAATGGGTAAGTTTCACATGTTGGTCAAATCTGGTGTTTAGGCAACTTTTTCTTTTTCCTTTTTTTTTTTTTTTTTTTTTTTTGCTTAAGGAATTTGAACAGTTCGTAGCAGAATGTTTCTGAAACTTTTGTTACAAATTACGAATGAGGATACCTGAGACACATTAATTCATTAATTTGAATTTTTGCCATTGGGAGAGTTTAGGTGATGTCTCTGAATTCTTATGAAAGGTGATTGCCTCCCCCCCTTCCTCCTCTTGGGAACATACTGATGTAGAAGAATATTCTGTCATTAGTAAGACTAATTCTAGTCTTGTGTCTTTGGGAAAGAGTATGAGTGAGAACATTTCCAAAGCATGTTTGTGTGATTATTTTTAACCAGCATGAGTATATTCAGTAATTAGTTTCTTCATCAGCTGTTAAGTATATAGATTCTATATATGCATTAAGTGTATATTTATATTATCACTATTATCTTTAACCTCTAATCATTATTTGTAATAATAAACAATAAAATACAGTGAGTTATGATAGCTAATCTACATATAATTTTCTAAGGTAACTGCTGTAGGAAAAGAATAATATAAATGACTCTAAGGGTACTTCAAGGTAGATTTATGAACTGTTATATTACCTCAGTATAAATAATTTTGAGGCAAATGTTATTAAAATTAATTCTAGGAGTCATTATTATATATTTGAAGTGAACTTTGGAAGGTGGTAGAAACAATACAAACTCATGTAAATATTGGGAAATAGTATGTATGGCAGAGCTTAGATTGAGGTACCAGCAATCAAGATCCTACTCATGAATGTTCACGAGTCATAGGACAAACAACTATCCTTCTGCGGACCTCAGTATCATCACCCGTAAAATCACAATGCTAGCTGGAATGTACTCCTGTGCTCTAGTTCTGTCATTTACCATCAGAGATGGAGGAATATTTTTTATTTACCTAACAAAGTGAGAGGATGATTAGTTGTTACAGGATTCTGTATGGGCACCTGCATGGGCATAGTCTGTTTTCTTTTTCTGATTGTCCCTTCCTTGTGGAGTTGTATTTACCTTTAGCTGTAGGACAGTTGCTTTTACTTTTCTCCAGGAGGTAGCCTCTCCTATGCTTAATATATCTGTTCCTCCAATATGTCCTCTTCCTTCTCTCTGGCCTTATTGGCTTTCTTTTAATGTTCACCACTTCTCTTCCTTTAGGTACCAAGTTTTGAGTCTGATTATCGTAGAGACTGTGAGTCCCTCCCTACTACCAAGTACACACTTTATACATCTGCTCATGTATCCCTTTATTTGACCTGAAGAATTTTCAAACTATGCACTGTTTATACTTTGAACATCTGTTTTCATCTTACAAATAATTGGGACCCACATCTCCCTTCTACCAGTCCTCAGCTTGCTTGTGGGGACCTTGAAGTTGGGGTCCATGTGTTTTGTTTTGCCTTTGAATCATCAGTACTTAACACATGGGGCCTGGTAATTGGATTGATGCCATGTAAATAATTCTAGTATTGAATCAGGAGAGTGTTAACTTGTTTTAGATCACGTAAGGCAGGCAAAGAAACAAATAGAATGTTTTATAACTGTTCTTTTTTGAAATGTAAGTAGTGTTAAGTGTACCAAGTTTCCCGAGATTTCTAAGTAGCTGCAGATTTGTATAGCTCCAGGTGTAAACCTGGAGACATATATTTCTGGCCACTGTGTGTGGCAGATTTGCCGAGTAAGTGTTCATGAACACAGGTTTGTGTTGAGACTTTAGAGGAGCTGATGATTTATTTAAACATTTCTGGCGTGAAGGTTTAAGGGAAAACGAATCCTCAGAGTAAGCAGATAGAAAAGTGCTTTGGCAGTCAGTGGTAGAGTATTTATTTTCTTGGAATGAATATTGACTTTGGTGCCAGAAGACCTGTTTTAAAATCCCAATCTGTCACTTACCCGCTGAATGACTTAGGGCAAATCACTATACTCCCTTCATCGTGAGTTTCTTTAACTGCCAAATGGAGGCATAATTTATTCTTTGTCTACTTAGAGGATTGATAGGATTCAGGGCTATGCTATGCGTAAAAAGTGCTTTGTAAATGGTTGAGAACTAATATTCATAATTTCTATTCTAATACATTTATGGAAATAAATATTTAAAGATTTATTTATTTATTTTGAAAGGCAGAGTTAGAGAATCTTCCATCTACTGGTTCACTCCACAGATTCCTGCAACAGCCAGGGCTGGGCCAGGCCGAAGCCAGGAACCAGGATCTTCCAGGTCTCCTACATGGGTGCAGGGGCTCAAGCAACTGGGCCATCTTCTGCTGCCTTCCCAGGTGCATTAGAAGGGAATGAAATCAGAAATGGAGCAACTGGGACTTGAACCAGTGCCCAAATGGATCTAGGGGCTTCAAGTGGTGGTTTTACCTACTACACCACAGTGCTGGCTGCAGAGTTTTTTAAAATTTTTTAAAATTTTTAGTAGTTTTTAAAAATCTGAACTTGCCATGATGCATATATGTATAACAGAGTGGAGTCTCAGAGATAAATAAAATATGATTCTTCTTTCTAAGCACCATGTATGAGAGGGGTTAATTGCTAGGGGATAAAGAAGTCAGATGGTGCTTTGAATCCCTTTCTCCCACATCAAGCACACACAGAATGAAGAAGAAACTTTCAGATTTGCTTTGTAGAGAATGAGATAATTGTGGCCTAAGAGGACATGTCTTAAGGTATGAAAAGGTCCAAGATCAGGAAAAATTTTTCAGGATGTTTTTAGAAAAGTTAAGAGAGGATTACAGCATCTTGGACTTGCATGAATTTTATTCAACAAATAGTGAAATTGTGTTAGATAGTGTATGAGTTAGAAATACCATATTAATCAGGATAGATATAAAGTTAGTTCAATGCCTTTAGATTAGATCATTTGTTCCGTGTTAAATAGTATTTATAAACAGAGGGGTTTTTTTAATTATATTTATTTGAGAGTTAGAGTTGCATAGAGAGAGAGGGAGAGACAGAAAGGTCTTCCATCCACTGGTTCATTCCCTAAATGACCACAATGCTGGAGCTGGGCCAGTCTGAAGCCAGGAACTACGAACTTCTGGGTCTCCCATGAAGGGGTGCAGGGGCCCAAGCACTTGGGCCTTCTTCTGCTATTTTCCCAGGCCACAGCAGAGAGCTGGATTGGAAGAGGAGCAGCCCGGACAAGAACTGGTTCCCATATGGGATGCCAGTGGCTTAGGTGAAGGATTAACCTACTGCACCACAGTCCAGCCCCCAGAGGTATCTTTACCTTATGACTTTGGGCAATATTAAGTGACATGCCTCAACTTCCTCTCAAAACATTCAGGTGGTTCTGATGCCCACTTTAACAGGTAATTGTATACATTCAATATCCTACTGCCTACAAAGTACAAGTCACAGCTCTCGATGTGTTGTAAGTGCTTTACGCATGATAGCAGTCATGTATTCACGTAACAAATATATTCTACGTGGAATGAAGATTTTTAAACACGAACTTCATGAGTCTTATATTAATAAGGACCTTTGGTTCCAAATGACATAAACACATCTTAAGCTAAAAGTATATTTGCCAATGTTTTTGGGAATTAACTAGAAGCATAAGTAATTTTAGGTGCTAAAATCTCTCACTGGGTGTCTGTTTTGGTCATTGCCTTCACACTCCCTCTCTGTATTCCTACTTGTTTTACCCCTGCCTTGTCTTTTTCCATTTTGAATGGAGAAGCTGTGTACTTATAACTGAGTATTTGATTATTGCTGAATTGTAGAATTAAATCTTTTAAAGAATGAACAAGTTACATGGCACGAGGTTGAGGTAAGCATGTTTAATGTAAATATTTCTTCACTGATACATGAGCTCCCCGAAGGGAGTGCCCTATTAGTCTTTTTAATGATCACTTCCCTACTGCCTGGCGCAGTGTCTGACATGAAACTGTGCACAGTAGATATTATTTATTTATTTATCTATTTATTTGAAAGTGTTACAGAGAAGCAGAGACAGAGAAAGGGAAGTCTTCCATCCACTGGTTCTCTCTCAATATAGCCATTATGGCCAGAGCTGATCCGATCCAAAGCCAGGAACCAAGAGCTTTTTCCAGGTTTCCTATGTGGGCACAGGGCCCAAGCAGTTGGACCATCTTCCACTGCTTTCCGGGGTTCATTAGCAGGGAACTGAATTGGAATTGGAGCAGCCGCAACTCAAACTGGTGCCCGTATGGGATGCAAGCACTGCAGGCCAGGGCTTTAACCCGCTGTACCACAGTGCCAGCTCTAAACATTTGTTAAATGAACAGTCTTATTGAAGGAATTCTTTATTTGAAGTTATTTTTCATTAAGATAATGGAAAGTAGAACATAAGTTATTGCGCAACTTGATAATATTTAATGATACATTGAATGAGCAGCCCATGGTACTAACTTCTACTGGTTAGCATTTTTATTTATTAACTTTAGCGCTATTAATAGATTCTGTTTGCAAATGTTAAGACTCTTTGGATGATGGTAGGAGCTGCATTCTTTCAAGGTTTTGTGTAGAGAAAATGCACTTGTAAGTCATAGTGATTTGTTTCTGGTTTAATTGCTCTTTCTAGAGAAATTTGTCCTAGAGAAATACTTTCAGAATACTTTTCAGTAAATATTAATAACTTTTTGAACTTTTTTAAAAGATTTATTTATATATTTACTTGAATGAGTTAGAGAGAGAGAGACAGGCAGACAGTCAGACAGATTCATCAGTTGGCCCTAATGGCTGGAGCTGCGCCGATTCGGACCAGGAGCCAGGAGCTTCTTCCGGGTCTCCCACACAGGTGCAGGGGCCCAAGGACTTGGGCCATCTTCTACTGCTTCCCCAGGCCACAGCAGAGAGCTGGATTGGAAGAGGAGCAGCTGGGACTAGAACCTGGCGCCCATAGGTGCTTCATGCCAGGGCGTTAACCCACTACACCACAGCGCCGGACCTGAAATATTAATAACTTTAACTGCATGTTTCACTAGTTACTTTTAGATACAGTCATGTTTATATCTTAGATAATATTGTTAAATACCTTTGATGTATGAGATTAACTTTGCATAGCTGCTTGCTTTAAATATTAGAAAGATGAGAATACAGTGATAACTGGTAGCAAAAATATTTACTGGGGCCAGCACTGTGGCGAAGTGGGCTAAGCTTCCCTCTGCCATTCCGGCATCCCATATGGGTGCTGGTGCAAGTCCCAGCTGCTCCACCTCCAATCCAGCTCTCTGTTATGGCCTGGGAAAGCAGTAGAAGGTGTCCAAGTGCTTGGGCCCCTGTACCAGCGTAGGAGATTCAGAAGAAGCTCCAGTCTCCTGTCTTCAGATCAGCCCAGTTCCAGCTGTTGTGGCCATTTGGGGAGTGAACCAGTGAATGGAAGACTTTCTGTCTCTCCCTCTCTCTGTAACTTTGCCATTCAAATAAATAAATACCTTTTAAATATTTACTGACTGACTGGATCATGTTAATATTTTACTTAGTGCTAAGCACGCTGAGCCTCACTTGATGCACATATGTATGCTAGTGCACACATGCCGTGCCCTTCAGTCCAAACAGTGATCCATATACATGTCTGCTCAGCACAGGGCTCCCTAATGGAAGCATCCGTGGGATTTTGTGAATTTAAAAGTAAATCTCATTCCTCTTCATGATGTAATGAGATATTTTTATTAAAATCAATAATTGAATTATTGTAAAGGAAGTCAAAATTTATGTATATACTGCATTTTTTAAAAACGAGTTACAGAGAGAGGTAGAGACAGAGAGAGGTCTTCCATCCGCTTGTTCACTCCTCAGGTGGCTGCAATGGCCAGGGCTGCGCCGATCTGAAGCCAGGAGCCAGGAGCTTCTTCCGGATCTCCTAAGCAGGTGCACTTCCCAAATGGCCACAACAGCCAGTGCTGGGTCATCTGGGGCTCTACGTGGGTGACAGGGACCTAAGCACTTGGGCCATCTTTGCTACTTTCACAGGTGCATTAACGGGGAGCTGGATCAGAGCAGAACAGCCAGGACTCAAACCTGTGCTATCATATAGGATACCTATGTCATAGGTGGCAGATTAACTCCCTGCACCAACACATAGGTCTGTACATTTATATATTAAGTAATCTTAATTCCTCTTTCAAGCATTGCAGGTACTTGTAAATTTTCCTTCAGGCTGCCTATTCTATATCCTTGCTGCTACTCTTTCACTGAAACTACCATCCCTCTGCCATCATCTCTGTTTTAATCTATAAGAATCCTAGAAACCGTTCTGCATGAAAAGAAACTCTTAGAAAAATCCCAAGGTTAATCAAAATTTATTTACCATATACTTCATATAAAGTAAGCATAGAGCTGTTATCCTTGAAAATTACTACAGGAGATGCAATAGTTTTATTTCTTTTTTTTTTCCAGCCACTTTATCTTATTCATGGATGATTTAATTATAATGGTATGATTATTGTTTGAATAAATGGTCCCTCTGAAAAAACACTGTTCTCAAATTTCTATATCTGCTATGTTGTATTTTGTTGTTCTATTAGCTTTTTTTTTTTTACTATTTTTAAAGGATTTAATTATTTATTTTTTTGAAATTCAGAGAAAGAGAGAAAGCAATTATTCTCCAAATGGCTGCAATGGTCAGGACTGGATGGATGCTGAAAACTTCTTCTGGGCCTCCTGCCTGGTGGCAGTGGCCCAAGTACTTGGGCTATTACCACTGCTCTTCTAGGTGCATTAGCCAGTATGCTGGATTGGAAGTGGAGTAGGTGGGACTTGAATTGGTACTCTATGGGATGTGGGCATCTCAAGACATTTCTTAACTTGCTATACCTCTAGGTCAGCCCATATTAGTTAGTCACTATAACTATAATACTGGATAGGAGAAATAGGAAGGAGGATTTATTTTCACTTATAGTTTTGGAGGTTTATAGTCCAAGTTGAGTGGTCCACTGGTTCAGGCATATAATGAGGTCAGAAGATGGCAGCAGGACAACCACATGATGAGCCAGGCACAAAGACAAAGACCATGTTTATTCATGTGGTGTCTCTTTGTACAGCCATCAGGATTCCAGTGGTGCTTCCCCTATAGCAGTCCAATCCAATCCAGTCCCCTCCCAAAGGCCTTTAGACACTACAATTAAATTAAGTCTCCTCTATCCCCTCAGAACCACCAGTTCATGACTTTGGGACATAAACATTCCTGAGTTGGGGAGCCATATACTGTTCAAAGTATAGCCATTGGGAAAAATAGGCTTTGGCAAGTTTTTTTTTAATGTATGGACCTAATTTGTGTTTATTTTTTATTTATTACTGGTTTTTGAAGTTGGTTTATTTTAACCTTCTTCCCCCAATTATAAAATGTTGACTATATGTCCCTTCCCTTCCCACCCAAAAACCCAATTTTGTGGCAATAGCAGAACTGTTGTTGGCAAAAATTTTTTGGATTCTAAATCTTACACTTAATCCTTGTGTATAATTAGAAAGAATATATTCTATCATGGGTCCCTACTTTGCAAAATACTGGCCTACTGAAGAGATTTTTCAGACATCCCATAAATGAAAATTTATTTTGAAGCTAAATATGTTAAACAAAATAAATGCTTGGTTCCTTCGCCAAAATGTTTGTGGTAGGAATTTTTACCATATCAGCTCCTTGCTTGAGGCATCTTCAGGAAGCCCTGGGAGCCCCCACGGATGCTACGGAATGCAGTTTTAGGGCCAGCATTTTGGCAGCAGTTAAAGCTACTGCCTGTGGCACTTGCATCCCATTTGGGCGCCATTTCAAATCCTGGCTGCTCTGCTTCTGCTCCAGCTCCCTGCTATTGCACCTGGGAAAGCAACAGAAGATGGCTCAAGTGGTTGAGCCACTGCACCCTTGTGGGAGATCTAGAAGAAACTCCTGGTTCCTAGCTTCAGCCTGACCTAGTTCCAGCTGTTGTGGCCATTTGGGAGTAAACCTGCAGATGGAAGATTTCTCTCCATCTCTCCCTTTCTCTTATTTATTTCAAATAAATAAATAAATCTTTAAAAAAGTGGAATGCTGTTTGAATATCAGCCACTTTACTAACACAGTTATTATTATCTTTTGGAGATGTTTTAGAGAGGTTAGTATTAAGATGTTAGGCTTTCTACATTGTCGATAGTTGATGCCAATTAATAATACCTCATATTTTTTTCATGATAATGAAACAAAATATTAATAGCATGGATGATTCATTTAGTACTTAAAACATTTTCAATTCATTAGGTAATATGAAATATATTATTTTTGTAAAACATGAGCCTGCTCTGTCCATGGAGAGAGCCGACTGATTCTCAGAGCCAGCTGCCTGTCATTTCTCCACCCTGGCAGACTGAGTACAGGTGCCCATGGTAGAATGAGAGGATGGGAGCATCTCACAGGCTTAACTGCCCCAATCTCTGCCAGACTCAGGCCAGACTCAGTGTTATTGGGGACTGCTGTTTTTTCCATCAGATAAAGTTCCCTAGTCTTGCATGCTTGAGCAATAGCAGCCTGTGCTTGCCTTAATAAGAGTTCTTCCTCCATTCTAGTCTATGGGGACTCTTGTGGAGGTTGGGAGGGGATGGGAAGCAGACAGTGTGCTCTTTTTTTTTTTTTTTTTTCCAGTGTTAGGTGGGCATCCTGATCCCTGCTAGGAATCCAAGCCAGACTAAAAGTCAGTGTGGTTCCCAAGGTTCTCCCTCCAGCAAAATCGACAGTTACATGGGTTGCTGCAGACTCCTCTCAATTCTAAGAAGATGGCATTTCCTCCTGACTGAACCTGTTGCCAGTATGAGCTAATGGAGGTGTCTGTAATTTATTTAAAATGCGATTGTCTTTTTTGTTTTTTAAAGATTTATTTATTTATTTGAGAGTGAGTGTTACGGAGAGAGGGAGAGACAGACAGTCCATTCTACCCGGTGGTTCACTCCTCAAATGGCTGCAGCTGATCTGAATCCAGGAGCCAGGAGCTTCTTCCTTGTCTCTCACATGGGTGCATTTGGGCCATCTTCTGCTTTCTGAGGCCATCAGCAGGGAGCTGGGTTGGAAGTGGAGTAGTTGGGACTCAGTCTGGCACCCATATATTATGGGCGCTTACTCTTCTACTACACCACAGTGCCAGTCCACCATTGTATTTTGCTTGAACATGATCAAAGGAGGGTATGTCCCTGGAGGAGAGGTGGCCCCTTAAGAAGTGGTAACATTCTTCCTGTTCACATCTCCATGGTGATTGATGAGGAAACAGGAATGGGATATGAGATAGAAAACATATCCTGAGTTTCTGAATAGACAGGTCTGTCTGCCACCCCTGTCATCTACCTTATTTAAGTGAAGTAAATCCCAGAAGCTTTTGATCTCATCATTGACATGGAAGCAGTTGCAGAATTTGTATTGCAAGCCTCAGCACAAGGTTTGGGATTTTTTTTAATTTTTGACAGGCAGAGTGGACAGTGAGAGAGAGACACACACAGAGAGAAAGGTTTTCCTTTTGCTGTTGGTTCACCCTCCAATGGCCGCCACGGCCGGCGCGCTGAGGCCAGCGCATCGCGCTGATACGAAGCCAGGAGCCAGGTGCTTTTCCTGGTCTCCCATGGGGTGCAGGGCCCATGCACTTGGGCCATCCTCCACTGCACTCCTGGGCCACAGCAGAGAGCTGGCCTGGAAGAGGGGCAACCGGGACAGAATCCGGCACCCGACCAGGACTAGAACCTGGTGTGCCGACGTGCAAGGTGGAGGATTAGCCTATTGAGCTACAGCGCCGGCCTGGGATGTTTTAAGATCTCAGTATATGGTCACTGTGATGAGCTGTAGTCATATTTGTCAGTTCATTTTCACTGACTTTTCAACCCTTCACCTGTATAAGGCAAGTCAGGTACAGAAGCTTATGCCTATAAAAGGAGCATGTGTGTAATTATACAGTTGTTATTGGTTAAAAAAAAAAAGGACCTTGGAGCCTTGGGCTTGATTCTTCTCAGGGGGAAAATTGAGCATAGAAATAACAGAAGGACATCTAAGTCAAGGAGAAAACCACTATAAACAACCTCAGTTGGGGCAGAAGCAGAGAGAGCAACCTGTTTTAGTACTGACCTGTCTGAGCATAGCATGAAGCTGGAAGGCTTATGCCCTCTGTGGTCCTGCAAGGTAAGACAGTTTCAGCAGCACTGTTAGTGCAGCAGCAAAGGAGCCTGTGGCAGCTGCCTGGGACAGCAGAGTGACAAAGGTGTGGGCATTGTGGTGCTGAGAACATTTCTTCTGAAGCACTTTACTGATATCCCCAGGGCAACACAAAGGAATGAGGGAGATTTTGAAGGAGTAAATGGAGATAAAAGAGTATTCTTTGAGAAGTACTGGCAAACAAATAAATGGACTGGGCATATCTTGAAAGGAGAAGTGCGAAGAAGACAGGTCTATCAAAAAAAACCTGAACCAGAGAAATGGATTCAGTGCATTTTGAAAAGCATGGGTTTATCTGCTAAGATTTCTAAGTATCAGCCTAACAGTATTCAATTCAAGACAATGTTTATATCACAGCCACCAGGCAAATATCATTTTCTGTTTTTTGAGTAAGCCACCCAAAAATGTGCTTAGAAGATTGTTTTCCTTGGCCTTCAAAATAAATTTATTCTTAAAAATCCACAGAGGACTGGTTTAAACAAAAATGTTACCCTGTAAACTGTCTGATTGTTGTGGTTCCTAGTTTATTAGTTATTTGTAGTTTTTCTTGTTAGCTGAGCTGTTGGAAATATTTGTTTTATCTGAGAAAAAGCACTCTCCACAAGCCAGTTTTTGTATTTGAAGATATAGAATGGTAGACATTTTAATTTGATGGTTTTCAAGGGATCAAAAAAATGTGAGACTGATAATAATGATAATGTGGTTCTTTAACCAAAATTTCTTGAACATTTCCTCAAGTTTATTGGATATGTGAGTCAGTAGTTCCGGCTTAACTCATTGTGTTACAGCCATCATTAAACAGTGAGCTCTTACATGTTACTTATTTGAATCTTTCAGTGTTCTGGGAGGTAGGCAAGGCCTGGCAAGTGTTCAGTGACTTGTGAAGCTCTAGATATTTTCTGCCAATTCTAGTCTAGTGTGTGTTTCACTCTACAGAGGAAAGTAATGGTGAAAACATGAAATTGTGTGTACCTTGTTGTTTCGTTGCATTTCTTTATGATGTGTATGGAAGCTGATTGAGGTTACTTGGTTTCAAATCGCTGCAATTACTCATGCAGAAAGTACTACGGACTTGATTTCAAATCGCTGCAATTACTCATGCAGAAAGTACTGCGGTGGGATTAGCCTGGTTTTCCTGCAGAGAAGACAGGGTCCACCAGAACTGAGCAGCCATGTTCTTGCAGGCAAGCAATGTCTGTCAGATAGCACAAATCTCCTGCAGGTGTGGATGCCACATAATTTCTGATTGGAAAGTATTATGTGAAGATTGGGCTATTTATTGTTGTTAGTGGAAGAAAAAGTAGCTGGAGGAAAAACATAAAAAGAAGTTCTGGCATAAACAGATTATTTATACAAAAAAGGTAGTGAGGGAGCTAACCAGCAGGTTTAGGCATGAGGGAGGTTGTATAGAATTGGAACCGAGGAAAGGTCCTTGGATGTGGTAATTAGAAGAGAGTGCTCTTTCATACATTCATACATTCATTCATCCCAATTGATTGCCCTGTCAGAATCAACTAGGAAGCTTTTTACAGACTGAACTTGCTTGGTTCTATGTCCCCAGTGGATGTATGCCTGCATACATCCTTCATTTGTCATTTATTGCTGGAAATGAGAGGTATCTGTTCTTTTAATGGTGTAGAGCAGAAAAGATGTTTAGAAACCCTAAAATAGATTGTCTTTAAGTGCCCTTTCAGCCTTATGACTGGAATGTAGAAAGTAAAATTATTGTTTGACCCATTGAGTTTTACTGATGAAGTGAGATAATTGAGTAAAGGAATGGTAGTATCATTTGAGCAAGATTTTGGAATTGCAAAGATGATACATGTTTGTATATTGCTTCTTAAGTGCAAAGTGAGACAGCGATATGAACTCAGTGTTCATGGTAGGTAACCAGATGAATTGGTTTTGGATGATTTCCTAAATATTTAAAACTACTACTTTTTTCTATATGTTGCATTTGATGATAAACCAAAGAATAGCATTATTTGATGATTACTTCCCATTCTTATTGGTATTATTACTTATCTTTATTTATTTATTTTTTTTTGTAAGATTTTGTTTACTTATTTGAGAGGTAGAGTTAGAGAAAGGGAGAGACAGAGAGAAAGGTCTTTCAGAGTTCATTCTCTAAAAGGCTGCAAAGGCCAGCAATTGGGCTGATCTGAAGCCAGGAGCCAGGCGCTCAGGGACCCAAGCACTTGGGCCATGCTATCCTCCACTGCCTTCCCATGTCATAGGCAGGAGGTTGGATCAGAAGAGAAGCAGCCGGGAAATGAACCAGTGCTCATGTGGTAGAGACCCTGCCTACTAATCCATAATGCCCAGCATTTATCTTCAGTTTTAACTCTTTTTTCTGTCAGACCCTGTGACAGGGTCTCCAGCTTATTCCAGGAACTTTGTACATAGTTTATATATGAAACTTTATGCAGCTAAGTCATATTATTGAAATATGATTTCAGAAAGCATAGGAAAAAGTTGTACAGAATATTCTACAGGGATAAACATGGAATTGGGTAGGTTCAACTTAAGTAAGTTAATAACTGAAAGAGGAAAGGGAGAGTGTCCTCCCCTTGACATCATTTTCTGCCAGTTGTGTTTCATGGATATTGTTGCAAGGTTTTTCTGAGTTTCGTGATTGGGTTCTCCTTTGGACATAGTGCACATCTTATGTATGAAGTTGTGATTGGGAATAACTACATCTTTCAGTGGTTTCTGAAGCTGTTGAATTATAGCATGGTTGGATAACCACAAGAATTTTATTAATAATCATTTATGATCCGAAAATGCACTGGATCCGTTATATAACTTGAAAATAAATTCAAACATTGTTCCAAATCTAAAGAAGAAAAATAGAACCAATTAAACCAATCATCTTGCGAAGATCGGAACAGCTACAACTGGGAAATAGCCTTCTTATAGAAAAGAATTTAGGAAATGAAGGTAATAAGGGCTTCCTGGGAAGAGAGGTCAGAGGGAACTGAATTACTGTGATTGCAATCTTAGAGGAGTAAACAAAAGAAGCTGGAGTAGTGCTGTCTTATTTTTCCTTCTTCCCTCTGCAGTTGCTCACATACTTCTTCTGTGAACAGTTGGTTAACCTTCAGGTTGAAGAGCTTTATCTTTGCCAATTTTTCAGAAATGAATCTGGATATATAAAGATCTCCACCTACATCTCACTCTTTAGCAGGCATGTGCCAATGCACTTGTGCATGTGAATGAGTGTGAGAGGTGACCTCTTGACTGAGATATACACACACACGTGTATGCCTTTTCTTTTCTGAGTGTATACGTGGTATATTCCAGGGATCAAAACTGACATGAATATTGATGGGTGATTGTCATTTAGTTATGCTAGCATTTTATCTTTCTAATTCAGTAGGATTAGTTTCATTAGTAGTACCTTAAGGAACAAGATATACGGTTGAATTCTTATTTAGCTACAACAGATCCATTTAAGTTTTACATGTTGTTACTGGCATTAAATGCAACAAAGGGTATTGTTAACTGTGTTTAAATAATTTACTATAGTAAATAGTAACTGTACTTCATATATATGGATTAGATAGACATATACAATGCAGGTCATCAAAACAAACATGTCATTTTTACTTGAAACAAAAAATGGTCAGTTAAATTTATTTTTACTATCCACAGCTTTCCTCATTATGAATGCCCGTGAATTATAGTATTTTTATAGGTTGTTATTTAAGATTTGTATGCTCACAGTAAAAACTTCAAGCTAGAAATGAGTTTCTATTCTGCAAGAAAAAAATTATTGATATAATCAAGAATTAGAAAATCACATAATCATAATACAAACAAATAAGGCTAGTAGTTTTTTGCTTAAAGCCTTTTGAAAATTACAGTGTTCTCAGGTTTGAGGGAAATATAAATGTTGGCATAATATCCTGCTTGTGAATAAGAATATTTTAATAGTTAAAAAGGTGATGAGCCAGTTTTTCTTAAAAATAAAAGCCAAAGCCAACCCACTGCAAAACAAAATATAATCAAAAGTAGCTCCAGAGAGCTGGAGTGCTGGAAATGTCTTAATGCTGTGATTGACTGCCCTTTGCTGAGTGGTTTATTTATTTAAAATGTGGTTGGGGTGGTGAACTCGGACACTGAGATAGGTAAGTTAGGTTTTCTTCCATTCAACGTATAAGGTATTTGATTATGCTTGATTTTCTAATCTCAGGTCATCTAAGTGGAGTTTGGCATACATGACATTACTTAAGAATTTATATCCTTATAATAGTACATGAAAAATTACAAATCTGAAATTTTTTTTATATTAATACTTTTAGGTATGCTATACCCCCGGAGCATGGGAAACGACTTGAAAGACTAGCTCAAGGTAAAATTACTTTCAGTGTTTCTTATCTTAATAGATTCTTTGTTTTTGAGGTGTTTTCACAGTGTAGCATGATACTCTTTTATTCTTTTCAAGTTACTGGGTATTAAAGGTTCCTCTAACTAAACAATTTAAATGTATTATGAGTATTTTTTTCATTGTTATTTTTGTTGACTGTTTAGTATTTTATCAAGTGATTTCAGTTGATTTTTTTTTTATAGTGGTTTCAGGTATGTTTTGCCTCTCCATAATGTATTCAAATCATTGTGCCAATAATTTCTTCCTTTTAACTTTTCCTTCTTTTTCCTTTATTTTTCCCTCTTTAAAGTTATGTTCTTCTAAAGAGTATTGTTGCTGTGTCTCAGGCAGCAAGTGTTTTACAACTACTTTATGTGGCTATATTGTTTCCACAAAGAATTGTGCTTTATCACCTCTGATACCCATTTCTGTGACCTCTACCTAGGAGTGCCCTTATGGATGTATGAAAATGAATGCCCCTGGTAATTCAATACATATGAGATTGTGTGCCTTCTTGGATGAGCAAAATTAAATTTACTTTACACCCAGCTTGAGTTTTTATCTTTCAATTATTTTTCCATCTTCATATCTGCCAGAATGAAGAGTTTTTCTGGGAGCTCTAGTGATGATTTCATCCTGTACCTGCTTGTGCTACTTTCCTCTTTCCTCATCTCTCTGAAAGATTTGACAGCAATCTTGCCTCATCTATTTACACTTGGGGAAGAGGCTCAGACCCAGTCCCTGCCATTCTTGTCTTTTGGTTTGCTAGCCACTCTTCCGAAAGAAGATTTAGGCTGGTCATGACTTATGTCCAGGAGAAAGTGGAGTTACATTGGACATTTGACAACTGAGGAGCAAGACATTCTGCCTTAATCCAGGATTGAGTCCTTGTGAGCACTATGTTTTTAGCCAAGTACTAAGCTAAATTTCACTGGTCTGTTTCATGTTAATAAGGATTTCTTATTCTGCATTCCAAATGCTTTCATTTCATGATGCACTGGGGACACTAAGAAACCCTAATTTTTTGATTTGACAGTTTTGGTCAGAAATTCTTAGTGACATCCAAAACTTAACATTTACTAATTTATAGAAGAATATTAGAAGGAGCAGTTACAATATATCACTTGTAAGAAGCATTAATAGAATTTTGGCAGGATAATGAGTATAAAGCCCCAAAATTAAAAAAAAAGCAATATATTATAGTGATGATAGCAATGTAATTGTAAGCTTGAACTTTGTTAGGGGCTATTTTTATGAATATTAAGGTGGATAAGTCCTGGTTCTGGATAATAGATTAGAACATGACTTAGAAGTTGATTACTATAATTATTAAATACATAATGAACTTTGTGATAAAACTATATGGTGAACTATCCTCTACTGTGTTATAATTATATTACCATTTTTATTAACCTCACCATCAGGGTGCTTTGAAAATGAAGCCAGTGTAAGCTTTAGAGTGTTGAATCACACCCCTAAGATTTCTGACATAAAGAGTCTGTTAGCACTTTAAAGTAAACTGTCTGAAACTGATATTACAGGAAAACTGTTACCTTTTTTAAAACAGTATAAGTGTTTGATAAATCTGAAAGATAAATAAGAACCTTAAATTCAATTACATGCATATTCAAAACCATTTTTGTGGTGTTATTTTGAGAAATGAATCAGGGAAAAAAGGTAGCATAGGATTTGTATCCACTCACCAGATGTTAGTCAAATTAATTGAATTCTGGTAAATAATTAAAATGATAAAATAAGGCAGTAAATGTGATGAAGCATTATAGAATGCCTAGGTCAAGGCAGCATTTGATACATACAATGAAAAGTAGACCCGGGTATTTTCCATTATCTTGTCTGCACATCATAATCATCAGACTTGCCTTTTATGCATGAATGCTTTCATCTTTGGTTTCTATTGAAATCTTGATTGACTGTGGCACCTACAGATATTTTATCTGAAAGATATTAGGCCTGCATCTAATAAAGCCAGGAGTTTGATTTTGCCCTTCAGCTGCTTTCTCATTTATACAGGTTTTTTCAATATTATGTAGACATAAATGTAATAAAAAAATCTCAAATGACTTGTTGCAGTTTTATACTTGTTTTGTTCATCTCTAATACCATTGCATTCTTTCTAATTTTTAGTCTGATACAATTGAATCACAAATATGGAGGAGAATAGAGGTATAATGTTAAATCATGAATGACAGTGTTGAGGAGATTTTCAGTTTTTAAAATGTCTAAATCTCATCTGTTTTAAAAGACTAACTTTGCTGTTATATTTACTTAAGCAAAATATAGATTAAAATAATTGGGGAAAAGTAAAAATTTTCCTCAGAGAGTATATTCTATTTGTATCTTGTGAATAAAGTACTGTAATTAAAAAAAATTGAAACTGATTTACATTGGTGAAAATTTTGGTTATTGGGAAAAATACTCATGTTCTTTACGACTTTGGGCAATGTGAGCTTGCATGATTAGTAGTAATATTGCTTCAAACAATGGAATAGTGGAAGTGAGTTAATTTTTTTAGATGGTTACATTTACTTGAAACAACCTTTATTATTTTGTCACATTATTAAAAAAAAAGGCAGTGTTCCTCCATAGAGACTACGAAAATTATCACTATGGAGTATTAATTTAGTTTTTGCTTAGTGTGTGTGTGTATAAGCCTGCAGAGCAGAGGGTCTTAGCCTTATACTCAGGGATCTCTGTGCCTATTGATGGGCTGAAAGTGGGAATTCTGTGCACTCCTTGAGATCATACTCAAAACTGAATTTCTGGGAAGCCGAATTTGAATATCCTAAGATGGTATGTCCTAAAAGAAGTTATGAGGTATAGCTGTCAAGATAATAGGATAGCAATAAATATCAAGTCATGACAAGTTTATGAACAGGTTCTGAATGATCTCTTCTTATATTTCTCTTCTGGAATTAAGAAAATCCCCTTTGTTAGCTCTCAAAATAATAATTATTCTCTTAAGCATTCATGTAGCTGATAGTCTGAAAATATTACATTATGATGCCTACTTTTGGGGATGGATGTTTATTTTAGTCTAGTGGTTAAGATGTTGGTAAAGACTCCTGTTTCACATTGAAGTACCCATATTCAACACTTAGCTTCATTTGCTGACTCCAGTGTTCCTGTTAATGCACACCCTGGGAGGTAGCAATGATGTCTCAAGAAATTAAGTGCCTGCCATTCATGTAGGAGACCTAGATTTGCTCCTGATTTCAGCCCTGGCTCATCCCCAGCCTTTTTGGGCAGGTGTAGAGCGAACCATCAGATGGGAACTTTTATCTCTGTTTCATAAATAAATGAGTGAATGGATGAACAAAAGAAAAATTCGGGTTTTGACAGGCTAGTAAATAAGATACCCTTGATTATAAATAATCAATTAAATGTCCATTTAATCCGTAAAAAATGAAGAAGTCCAGTGATATGTCTTCTAACTTCATGCCTAACTCATGCCTGTGGTATAGAGATGAATAATGAGTGGTATCTCAGGGTATATTTATTTGTATCTTTGTTGGCTCTATTTTATTAAAAATGTTGACACAATCCCTAAACTTAATTCCCTCATACTTTTTTTTTCTTTTAAATATTTTACTTATTTACTTGAGAAGTAGAGTCACAGTGAGAGGGAGAGACAGAGAGAAAGGTCTTCTGTCTGTTGGTTCACTATCCAGATGGCTTTAACAGCTGAAGTCAGGTGCTTCTTTCTGGTCTCCCATGTGGGTGCAGGGACCCAAGCACTTGGGCCATCTTCTACTGCTTTCCCAGGCCACAGAAGAGAGCTGGATAGGAAAAGGAGCAGCCGGGAATAGAACCGGCGCCCATATGGTATGCCGGAGCCACAGGCGGAGGATTAATCTACTGGGCAACAGTGCTGGCCCCAATTCCCTCATACTTTGATGTCAGTAATATTATTGTCTATCTTTAAATGTTTTTATATATATTATTCAGCCATGTTCTTAATAATTCTGAGAAGCGGCAAACAGAATAGGGAGAAATAACTCAGGAGGAGAATGCCACCTTGCAGGGGAAAGGAATTTTCATGGAAGGAAATGAGGATTTCTGTGATTCGATGGTGGAAATGGGGAAAGAGCAAGGAGGTTGACCCAGGAAAATCCTGATCAGCTTGACTCTGATGTTTTTGGTACCAGTGTTTTCTTCCATCTCTTCTCTTCCAAGTGGTTAAATATTGTCAGCTTCTCCAAATTAATGTTCATACACCCCCCCCCCCCCCAAAAAAAATGGATTCTTGAATTCAGGCTGGTTTTGTGGCCTACTGGATTAAGCTGCTGCCTGAGACACTGGCATTTCATATAGATACCAGTTAAAGACCTGACTGCTCCACCTCGATCCAGCTTCCTTGTTAGTGGCCTCGGAAAGCAGGAGAAGATGGTGTAAGTGGTTGGGGCCCCTGACATGCACGTGGGAAACCCAGAAAATCTCCTGGCTATGCACTGGCTCAGCCTTGGCCATTGTGGCCATGTGGAGAGTGAACCAGCAGATGGAAGTTCTCTGTCTGTAACTCTGACTTTCAAATGAATAAAGAAAAAAAAATCATTAACCTTGATTTTAAATTTTTTCCAAAAAGTGTTTGGGTGATTTAATAGTAACAGCCATGTTTATTTGTTAGTCATATGAGAGCAACAGGGTTGCTATAATTGACCAGTGAGCTTACTAAGAAATAATAATAATAGAATTAAAAAGTAGGGAATGTTCTATATGGGAAGCAGTCCACACAGCAGACTCATAGAATGACAATCACTTTAAGTAACACTCTGACCTCAGAATCAGACCTTAAGGCATTTGGATAAGGCTGAAAAGCCCATGAAAGCAATTCAGGCATGGAAAGCCAAGACACTGTGACAGAAAATATCCTACATGAAGGAGCTCTGTGAATGAGATGCCAGTGGAAAAAAGGGGCCATCAAAGAATGATGTACTGTTTTTTGAAGGGAGGAGAGAATTTCCACTTTGCTTATGGCCTTGTCTAAATACTGACAGAGTTTGTGGTCACAAAAGGCTTCCATAGTCTTCGCAGCTCATGGCAAGAGCCTGGATGACCACTAACATCATAAATAAGAGTGTTAATTGTTAAATTAACAACAGGAGTCACAGTGCACTTACTCTTATGTAGGACCACTGTCCTTAATGAGTTGTATTATGAGAATTAACTGCAAAACAGTACTTTTTACATTGTGTGTGTTTGTGTGCGTGTGTGTGCAAACTGTTGAAATTTATACTTGGTATAGAGTTAATCTTCTTTATGTAAATTTAATTAAAAATGAATCTTAATGAAGAATGTGATGGGAGATGGAATAGGAGTGGGGGTTGGAGGGTGGGTTTGGGGGGAAAACCATTATATTCCTAAAGTTGTGCCTATGAAAATTGCATTCATTAAATAAAAGCTTTAAAAAGTGGTATTTCTAATTTGTAGTTGAAAAAATTGAAAGAGTAATTTGGAAAAATAAACTATATTTCCACAAAATTCTAATAAGCGGCTCTTTCAGTCATAGACAATCTAGGAAGGACTTCTCCCACTCTCAGTTTTAGCGGCAATGCGGGTATGAAATGACTACTTGCTCAAGCTGAAGCATGTTCCACCGCAATTCTGTACTTGAGGATGCAGAATAGCCAAAGAGCTTTGTTCCATCCTAGAGGAGCATCCTTTTTCCCATCAGATTTGAAAGACTCATTAACTAAGAACCACCTCCCCTTCTAGATACATGTAAGTGAAGATGAACAGGGTTGAGGGAAGAACCCATTTCCACAGCTTCTCCAGATGGGCCCCAAAGGGCCGTTCCCTCAGTATGAGGCATCCAACCTTCCTTTTAACTAATGCCTGCTTTGCACAGGTGGCTATGGAAGACCAGGGTGCTTCCAGGTGTTCTGATGACCTGAATACCTCAGGGAGAAGCCCTAGGTACTTGGCCCACTATTGTTCTCTCCTGAACCACGGCCTCAGACTAGGCATGCAAGGCACATGCAGCATGGTCTTCCTGCCAGGCTCCATTTTGTAGCTGTTTGAGTCCACACCTGAGTGCACACTATGATGTTAGAGTTCATGGCTCTCGTGGTCTTGTTGATCTCCACTGACAATGCAGGAGGACCCTGGATATGGGCCCTCTTATCTCTGTTTCAGTACACATCAGTATCAGTTATTACAAATCCTGCTGTGCCAGAGATCTCAGAGCCTACCCCTACTGTGCATGTAAAACTGTGTACACATTGAGCTTCTTTCTCCCTCTCCCCTCCCCATCTCAGTATTTGGGAAGCAACACTCTATTCTCTACTTTTATGAGGTCAGTCTTTCTGGAATCCTCACAGCAGTGAGACCTGAGCGCATTTGTCTTTTCATGGTGATCCTCATGTCATTCAGTTCCATTGAACCTTGTCTAGGTGTACACAGGGGTTCTTCATCATGTAATTATGATTTTTATTCATGAAAAGCATTCACAAAATCCTCAAGAAAACGAAAACCTCAAGCAGCTCAGCTTGAGGACCCCTACTCTTGACTTGCCCCAATGTTATTCAGCAGGGGGAGGGCTTTTCTATAGTGGGTGCCAAGGCCAGTTGCTAGGGCATGTGGGGTATTAAAGCCAATGGCACAGCAAGATGATTTAGGGGTCAGTGTTTTTCTTCATTAGAATTTCTTTTTTTTTTAAGAAAATTTATTTATTTATTTGAAAGGCAGAGTTATAGTTAAGCAGAGGTTGGCAGACAGGGAGAAAGAGGGAGAGAGAAAGAGATCTTCCATCTGCTGGTTTGCTTACTGAATGATCCCAGGAATGAAGCCAGGAGCTAGGAGCTTCTTCTGGGTCTCCAACATGGGTGCTGGGGTCCAAGGACTTGGGCCATCCTCTGCTGCTTTTCCAGGTGCATTAGCGGGGAGCTGGATGGGAAGTGGAACAGCTGGGATTTGAATTGGCACCCATATGGGATGCTGGCACTGCAGCCAGCAGCTTTACCTACTACACCACAGGGCCAGCCCCTACAAGAATTTCTTGTTGCTCAAGATTGTGAAAGAGTGGCTATCTCATTGGTATGTATGATTTAGTGAACTGGCAAATCTTATGGAATGTTTATTAAAATATGCCAAATTTTAGAGATGACTTCTTTTTAAAAAATAAATTGAAGTTTATTTTATTTTTTGAGAGGCATTGCGAGTGGCGGGGAGGGGAAGGCTCTTCTATCTTCTTCTTCACTCCTCAAATGTTCTAAACACCAAGGCTGGACCATGTGGAAAGTAAGAGTCAAGAACTCAATCTGAGTCTCCCACATGGGTGGCAAAGACCCCAATTACTTGAATGATCACCTACAGCCTCCCAGGGTGTGCCTTAGCAGAAAAACTGGAACAAGAATGGAGCTAGGTATCAAACCCAGGCACCCTGACATGGTATGTGGGCTCACCAAGCAGCATATCAACTGACAAACAAAATCTTCCCTATAGAGATGATTTCTTTTAAATAAATCATTTTAAAAAAGGACCTCAAGAAAGTAAATACTGAAAATTGATTTGAAATACAAAATGAACTTGCTTGCAAAAGTTTTGAACCATGCTTCATTGTCTCTTACTGAAAATTCTATTTGTCTTAATGTTATCTTTTCTATGCTGCTTTATTTTCTTAAGTTTCCTATATAAGTAACTTCAAAGTTGATTATTTTATCATGAAAGACACTAATTTTATTTAGCTCAAACAGTTCTAAGTCTTTAAAAATACCGTAATTTTTATAGTGAGTAGTATTCTAGTTATATTGGCTTGCTTGTTGTCGCTCCCCCTCTTCATGGAGGAACGACACTAAACCCTGCCTAGGCTTCATATCCGAGTCACGGCACCATTATGTCGCTCCCCCTCTTCGTGGAGGAACGACACAGGACCCTGCGCTGTTCTTTCGTCTGCTCGGCCCTCCCCGGGTTTGCTGCTGGTTCTTCCCGGGTTGGCTACTATCCCTTCCACCTCCGTGGAAGGGCAGTTCCCCCTGGCCACATTCCCCACTTCCGCAGGGGAGCGGCACACCGCCGGCTGGCTCTTCTCGGGGGCTGCACAGGTTCCCTTAGATGTTCCCCATAGATGTTCCTGGTGCATGCCGTCTCTCTCCTCCTTTATAGTCCTCCTCTGCCAATCCCAACTCAGCTGCCCACACGCCGAGTACGCTGCTCTCCTCCAATCAGTAGCAAGTCCTACAGTTTATTGGTTGAACTGGAGGCAGCTGTGCGGAAGCTGTTTACTTCTCTCCCAGCGCCATATTGTGGGAGAGCAGATGCATAGAATAAGTCTTAATTCCAGTAACTCAGTCTAGTCCGGTTTGCTCCCCACAGCTTGTATTCTGAATAAAATATGTTGGGAAAAGTGAGTATGAATGGCTTGCCAGTCAGATATTTTGAAGTAAAGTTCATTTTAAGACAAATGTTTTATACATCATTTGTGTTATGAGGTGTTTTCCAAAAATATAATTGATACCATTTTATAAATATAAATTCTGAGCTAATATGAAAAGCTTAATATATTGCAAATTATCTTCCTTGAGTGGTTTTTCCAATTTAAATTAACTTATGACCAGCCACCACATTGTTCAGGTTCTGATTATAAATCCATATCAAAATAAAATTAAATAGACTCTGCTTTCTTCATTGATTTTAATTTAAACCTTAATTCATTTAGTTCTACACAAAGTTACAGATTTGAAAAGTTTGATAGATCCATTTGAATTGTGTTATTAAAATGTTTCTATGAGTTTTTGACATGCAGATGTGTCTTATTCTGTGTGTAGGACTTAGACATTTTATTCTGTAAACTTGGCAATTCGTTTGTGTGGTACATTTTCTCCATTCAGTAGTCTCTTACTTCATATTTATGTATTTTGAGTATTAACCATAAAAAGGTCGTTAATATAGTATGGAACTGTACATTTTATTGCTACTCTTATAATAGTATTTCTGTAGGCACATATTTTTCTGTATCCCTCCAACCCTGCATGCCCTTTAAATATATATGTAGATGCTTAGGCAGAATGTACTTTTTGCCAGTGCTGCCTTATATTCCACTGACTCTCTCCTGGCTTTTAGATTTGTTTCCTTTCATGAACTATGGCTTTACATGCCCCATTATGCCTGTGGTGACATCAATAAAGGCTTATTTATTAAACGATATTCCTGCAAAATGCTTCTCTTCTATGTGACTAATATTATTTCTGATTAGTTGATGAGTGCTGGTGATTTCTTTCATCAGATTGATCACAGTCTTGATTTAGTTGTACATAGTGAACCATAGAATTATATTAGTCATATTTCCAGCCATTTTACCTTTGTTTGGGTCATGGGGAGAGACACAACCCTGGGATTTATCATACACTATTCATGTGTGTCATCTGTGTTTTCTAGCCCTTCGCTCTCCCTTCTGTGTCCTGTCTCTGTGGCTCTCCTCCATGTTTCTCTTTCTTCTCCCCTTGCCTTGTTGCTTTCCTACTCCCTTCTGCATGGCTGTTTTCCCTCTGTGGGAGGGACTAGCAGGCCATCAGGCATATTCATTTTCATTTTCCTTTAGGTTGCATCACTGAGTTAATAAGAGTCTGCCTGAGACAGTGATGAAGAAAACTGTGTCTTGGTGCATAATGTACTGTCGAATGAAGGGTTGCTTCATGTTTAGCTTCCTCATTTAAAAGCGTCCTCAAAACCCATTCCTATACAGATTGGTGAGGGTGTTTCCAACCATTTGGTGGATGTTAGCCAGGAAGTTGACTCAGGAAATTAGTAGCAGTATATTTTAAACTGATTTGAAAGACAAAGACAGGCAGTTAACTGCTCTGTGTGTATTTGTATCAGGCATTGGGAATAGTGCTTCTGAAATGATCCTTTCTAGGAGGTTAAAATGAGAGATTCTTCTATTAAAATGCATGTTTAGGGGTCAACCTTATGGTGGAGCGGGTAAAGCCATGGACTGCCATGCTGGCATCATATATCTGATTACCAGTTTGTGTCCCTCCTGGTTGCTGTGCTTCTGATCCAGCTCTCTGGTAATACACCTGCTATAGTACTTACCACCCAAATTTGGATGGAGTTCTGGGCACCTGGCTTTGTGGACGTTTGGAGAGTGAATCAGAGGATGGATGATCTTTTACTCTTTCTCTTTCTGTCACTTTGTTTGTTTAGCAGATATTTGTTATGCTGAATCCCAGTGTTTTTGAAAATGCAGTTGATTCTCAGAGTTAGTAACTTTGTATGTGCAAACTTAATTCTTGGTAAATCTTTTTGTAAAGATGATCAGTCTTTGATGATAAGAATATATATCCTTTAATTTTTAGGAATTCTGGCTGTGAATAATGCTTTGTATGAAGATTTTTGCCATTTGTTCATCTTGCACCAAGTGTTATAAGCACTCTAGAACTTTAACGTAAAAACAGCTGCCTGAAATTTTAACTTAATTGACACAATGCTGCTTGTATTTATTGTTTCTATTTAGGTTTTTTCCCAAGTAGCTCTCAAGGGTGTGATGCATTTCTTCGCCACAAGATGACACTGATTTCTCCTTCAGTATTAAAGAAATATGGCATTCCCTTTGACAAGGTATATTAGAATTACGCTTTCACACATTGATTTTTTGTGTGTGTATGATTGTATTTAAGGTGAATTTAACATAAGCTAATGCATCTTTGACTTCTATTAGCATTGTTAGGTCATGGGTAGAGAAATTCAAATTCATGTTTTATAGTATCATTTATTTTTCTAAATTCTAATTTGAAGTGGTTTTTATTTCAGGATATATTTTTAAGAGGTTTCATGGTATTATAGTTCACTTATAGTAATTCTGAAAATAGTACACATGCACATTCTACAAACTAAGATGTAGTCCTTTGTTATAAAGATTTTATATCAGCTACCTAATTTATGTATAGGGGATCTTTTTTAAAAAAATTCAGAGACATTATTAGCAGTTGGCCTGGGTAGAATTGATGATTATTGCAGCACTATGTTGCTTCTAAACACATTAAGACATAATGCAATTGAGATTTCATAATGGATAAAATTGCCTGATGATTTAAAAACCAGATATTGCTCTGTGGAGTGTTTCTGAAGATCAAGATCTGTAAAACTCAGTAGATACCAGAACCTAAATTCTTTGTATCCATGGGTGGTTTGGGGTCAGAATTATTACAGAATTTGAATTTGAGAAGAAACTAAATTGAAAAAAAAGCTTTTGACTGGATAAATAAAAACTCTCTATTAGTTTCAGGAGGATTAAATACTTAGTTGCTTCCAGAAACCATAAAAATTAGCCCCTCTTTCTCCTCTACATGTTACTCAACTTTCCTTCCCATCATCCTTATTGTTTTCCATCACAGAAACTTTTCCCTTGTGACTGTATCTTTTCTTCTTCTTAATCTTAGACCCTTAATGTGGCCTTGTTTTGGGGGAATGTGTGTGTAAATTGAAAGTTGAATTTTTTCCAAGTGCCAAGAATCACTCTTCAAGCTGAGATGTTTCCAGCTCCTCCCAGTCTCCATGCAGCAGTTGTGGATGAGGCTTACCTGCTCTCTCCACTGGCTTATTCACATACTTTTGCCTATGAAAGCTAGTGTGCCCATGTACAGGTGAGCAGTATCTACGAGTATGGAGAACAGAGGTCAGATGCAGTCTCCAGTGAGGGGCCACTGCCTCTGTGGGAGTTTGTCTCAGATCAGACACCTCTGGGTGCCTGGCTTTTGTGAATAAAGATAAAGTGGTTCATACAAGTTTCATTAGACAGACACTTTTACTTCAGTTAGGATATTAGAAAGCAGAAGAGAAGGATTGAACTGTCCTCAAAGACAGAAGGAACTCTTCCTTGGGTTTAGTGCTAGTGTTAGGTGTTGGCAATAGGTTTGGTGCTGGTCTTCAGAGAGGGAGGCTATGTAAAGCAAAGAAGGTGCTTCATTTCCCTCAGAATAAAGGTTTAGAGCTTAGAGCTCTTTTCCAGCATCTGGGGGAGAAGGAGGCAGGTGCCCTCTCTGTTTCTGGGCTGCAGCTCTCCTGTGCTGTGTGGGAGATCACTCAGATGCATTAGGTTCTCGTCTCGTCTTTGTGCATGAACATTTCCTGGCTTCCGTGGAAAGTGTCAGGTTGAGTTTAAGTCCTGTTTTGGTGAAAAACCAGTGACTTAGCCAACTGACAATAGCACTTCTTTTGTGAAATACTGCCACTTCTTTTTTCCATCTTGACCCAGAGTGCAGAGAAGTACTGTAATGTCAGGTTCCTCTTTGATGATGATATTGTAGTGAGTGTGTGATCTCACAGGCTATGGAATTAAACCTCCTGAATTCATTCCTGCTTCCATGACAGTTGTTTTGAGTCTTAGTCTCTTTATACTCAAAATGAGTATTATATTTGTGACTATGTAATAGAGTTATTGTGTGGATGCAAAGAGGTAATCTACATAAAGGATGCTGCATGGTATGTAACATAGTAACACTCTTCCTCCTCAACACTCTCACTTTAGGTAATCATTTCTCAGTTGGAATACATTTTCTATTCTTGCAGTGTATTTGCACGTATTCAGATACATATGGAACCTCTGTGTAACAGCTAATGTCTGCTTTTAGATTGTGTACACTTTGCAGTTTCTTTCATGCTATGATATATGTAATGGTTGTTTGTGTTTTCTAATTAAGTAGATGTACCGTACTCTATAGTTTCTTAGCAGTTTATCACCATAATGGCACTTAGTTTGCCCTATATTTTCCCTAACTGGGAATACCTGTTTCTAGAAATGGCTGAACCCTAAAATACACAGTATTCTATCTTTCTCCCTGCCCTCCCCCCTTTAAGATTTATTTATCTATTTGAAAGGCAGTGTTTGGCAGAGAGAGAGAGAGAGAGGGAGAGAGAGAGATCTTCATCTGTTGGTTCACTCCCCAAAAGGCTGCAATGGCCAAACCTGGGCTGATCTGAGGACGGGAGCCATGTTTCTTCTGGGTCTCCCACGTGGTTGCAGGGATCCAAGCACTTGGGCCACCTGCTTCTGCTTTCCCAGGGTAAAAGCAGGGAGCTGGATTGGAAGTGGAGCAGCTGGGACTCAAACCAGCACCCATATAGGATGCCAGCCTATTAGACCACAATGCTGGCCAGGTACTCTTTTTCAACATGGCAAGAGCAAGATTTTCTTAGTAGGGTACACAAACTTTGTAGGTAGGATTCAGTGGAGAAGTGTCATTAGTTTCCTTATTCCGATAGTGCCTGTATAGTGGTAGAAACAGTTGAGTGGTTTTGTTTTATTACATGGTATGAGGAAGAAGTATCTAATTAGCGAAATTCAGTGACTCCAGGAAAGGAGAGAGAATTGGTTTGTATCTTCATGTGGCTCTGCACAATGGAAGTAGAACCGTGTTGAGCCTTGGCAAGCCCATATTTGTCTGCTGAGTGACAGCTGAGCTGCTGCTCATTTCAGCAGAACTTCTATTGGGGTTTCATAGAGATCCGAATGTGTTGCCAAATTTTAGCATTCCCTGTAACTCATGATATATATTTTGTTGTTTTGGTGACTATAGAAAAATATGACCTTATGTCTAAGAAATAGGAAAAAAACATATTTCTTATGTTGCCAGACTTGTTTTTGCAAGTTATCTTAATTGTATTTAAAATATATTCATTCATATACATATGAATAATTCTTTGAATAGAAGTTTCCTGTTAAATGGAATACAGTTAATTGAGTGTTTTCTAAGTATCATGGAAGAATAATTTGTTGATACTTTTTAACCAACAAGAATTCATAACCTGTTCAGCATGTTTCTCTAATTTCAAAAACATTTTTTTATTTTGATCATAGAAATGTGAATCATTAAAGTACTCAAATGCAAAACTTCACAGTCATAGCTAATATAAACAAATGAATTGGAAGAACCTGAGGACTTTTTAGAAATAAGATGTAATACCTTTGATTGTGGATTGAGTGAGTGAAGTGACAGAATGTCACCTCCGCTTAGAAGAATCTTCTAAAAAAATTTCCTGAAAATAGACAATTACAGGCTTTAATAAAGAATCTGAGGGAACCTATTTTACATTGGTCTTGCAATGATACTGTGGCATTTTTTTCTTTATTTGACAACAAGTTTATTTTAATTGTATTCACAATCTGGGAAGTCTTATTACTGAAAAATATTGTGTGTTTTCCACTGTGCAGATCACCCAGGAGGCAGGAGAATTTATGATCACTTTCCCTTATGGCTACCATGCTGGTTTTAATCATGGCTTCAACTGTGCAGAATCTACAAATTTTGCTACTGTCAGATGGATTGACTATGGGAAGGTTGCTAAATTGGTAAGTTATATCTCAAAAATAAAGCATAAATTAAATATGTATTCTTATTATTATAGTGCAAAAATCTAAGATCATGTGCAGCATTGAATTCTCCATTAACAATGTGTGTGACTCTCACTACAGCAGTTCATTTCATACTGCATGCATTCATTTTAAATGGGCTACATTACCACTTATAACTACATTTTTCTGTTTTTAGATTAATGTGGAGCACTTTAACCTTGATAGGTAATTTTGTACAATGGATATTTGCTTTCTCTCAAGGCCAGCAGCTGAATTTTTTGCAAGAGTTTCTTGTGAATCCACATAGTTCTTGAATCTTTCTTGTTGGTAGACTGGAATCTCTGCTTGTTGGAGTTTAGTTCCTCTCTTAGAAAATGACCCTTTTCAGAAGGAAGTGTCTGATAACATTTTAACAAGAAGTTGAGTGATAATGGTAAGAAGAAATGATTAGTAATGCCCTTATTGCACAAATGGGTTTCCTGAAAGTATAGTAATATAACAAAAATATGTTTCATGTTAAACGTGGTATAAAATTTTGCATCTCTTGCCCACTATATTTAATTTAGTTAGCATATGGTGTGTTTTTTATTCACAAGAAACAACTTCTATTCAGTTTAATTACTTTTTCCCTGTGACCTTAAAAGGAAAACATCATCTTTGAAATGGTGGTGCTTTCTATTAGGTTTACTTCTTTTTCGGAGTCTTAAGACAGAGGTGCATTAAGATATGTATGTCCTACAGACTTGAGAATGAGTTCATGGTGCTGACATATATGGGACCTTTCAACCTCTGGGAAAAATTAAAATAATGTGAGTCTTGAAGCTGTATTTGCACAGTTCTGGAGGGAAAGTGGACAGTGCCTCTGAAAGAGAGGCAAGCAGTGGGGTCTGAATGGACAGAGCCTCTCAGGTTAAGGCGTGGTACACTGGTGCAGGGCACAAGGATCTGAGGGTTATCTTTTCTGCTCTTGCTGACTAGTTCACATTAGGAATGTCATTTATTCTTCATATCTACGTTAGAAATACCTCATACTGGTTAAAATGTTGGTATCAGCAAAGTAGAAAATGTTCAATTAACTGTGTTCATTCATTCTTAGTGAGGAGTATGAATTTTTTTGTTTGGTTCTGGGTATTTTACTTGACAGAAATATTCAGTTTACTCCAGTTATTAAAAATTGTCCTAATTGTATGTAGTAGTATTTTCAGTTTTGTCTGCATATCTCTTTTTGTTTTGGCCAGGTGGTACTTCTCTGAGTATATAAGTTTTCTATTGCTCTTATAACAAATTATCACAAATTTAGTGTTTTAAAGCAATGTTCATTTATTATCTTATAGTACTGTAGGCTGTAGGCTGCTGCTTGTATCACAGGTCAATTGTCAAGGTGTTTGCGGAGCTGCATTCCTTACTGTAGACTGGGAAAAGAACCTAATTCCTCCCTCATTTCAGTTCACTGAATTCCCTTAATTTCTGTTTTAGGACTAAGATCCTGTTTTGTTGCTACCAGCCAACTACAAGACTTTGCTCCTAGGATCCTTGTTACAGTCCTTATGTTGTTATCTCCACTTTATATCATGCAATATACAAACTCTAATGTCATGTAAAATAGTATATTCACAGATTTCTGGGATTAGGATGAGGATGTCATTTGTGGTAGGTTATGGGGAAGTACCTGTCTACTACAGAAAGTACCAATTAAACCATTGATATGGTGATATATAAGAAATCCAATTTGAGTCTTGTAATCAATTTTAGTTATTCTGTATGTGAATAGGAAACTGAACTTGTAACAGATACTGTTTGTTTCAATTTTTTGATTTTTCATTTAGACACCCTAAATTTTCTTAATTTATATCTTCACATTAATGTTTTCTTGACTAGTCCTTTCATAAATTATCTCACATCATAGTGTGAGGACATTGTCTTCCATATTTTTGATGTTTTATCAGTTACATAAAAACATCCTCTTATTTGAAATGCAGAGTGACAGAGGGAGGAAGCGACAGAAAGAGATTTTTCATCTGCTAGTTCACTCCACAAATAACTGCAATGGTCCAGGCTGTCGCAGGGTGAAGCCAGGATCCAGAAAACTCCCATCTTGGTCTCCCATGTGGGTACCAAGCGCCCAATTCCATGGAGCATCATCCAGTGCTTTCCAAGGCATGGTTGCCTTGGAGAGAAGTGGAGCAGCTAGGACTTGAACTCTAGTGTGATGTGCTGGTATCACAGGCTGGGCTTATCCACAATGCTGTCCCTGACAGATAATTTTAAATAAAAGTCTAATTCCTTATATAGCCTTACCAATTTATTGTATTTTGTATATGTGCATATTATTTTTAATCCTTGGAAAATTAGTGCATTAGGCACCAGTTTATGTCTTTTGCTGTGGACCATTGTAATGTATAGCAGATTAATTATGAATTGAGCTGGGGCCGGTGCCATGGCTCACTTGGTTAGCGGCGCCAGCATCCCATATGGGTGCTGCTTTCTAGTCTTGGTTGCTCCTCTTCCAGTCCAGCTCTCTGCTGTGGCCTGGGAGGGCAGTGTAGGATGGTCCAAGTGTTTGGGCCCTTGCACCCGCATTGGGGACCAGGAGAAGCACCTGGCTCCTGGCTTCAGATAGGCCTAGCTCTGGCCGTAGCAGCCATTTGGGCGGTGAACCAATGGAAGGAAGACCTTTCTCTCTGTCTCTCTCTCTCTCACTGTCTAACTCTTATCTGTCAAATAAAAAAAAAAATTATGAATTCAGGTTTGAGGATGTTCTTTGTTATTTTAATTTTAATTCTTTGTCTTTTTCTTTTTTTTAAATATTTATTTATTTATTTGGAAAGCAGTTACAGAGAGGCAGTGAGAAAGAGAGAGAGGTCTTCCATCTGCTGATTCATTCCTTAAATGGCCGCAACGGCTAGAGCTGTTCCAATGCAGAGCCGGGAGCCAGGAGCTTCTTCTGGGTCTCCCACACAGTTGCAGGGCCCCAAGCACTTGGGCCATCTTCTACTGCTTTCCTAGACTGTAGCGGAGACCTGGATCGGAAGTGGAGCAGCCAAGGTTCAAACTGACACCTATATGTGATGCCAGCTCTGTAGGCAGCAGCTTTACCTTCTATGCCAAATTGCTGGCCCCTGCCTTATTTTCAAAAATTTTAAAAGTTATTGATTGATTAATTGATTGATTTGAAAGGTCAAATGACACACACACACAGACACTCATCACCCAGGCCAAAATCAGGAGCCAGGAATTCCATTTGAGTCTCTCAGGTGGGTGGCAGGGACCCAAGTACTTGGACCATCACCAACTGCCTCTCTGGGTGTGCCTTAGCAGGAAGCTGGTTAAGAACTATAAGATGAGTCCTCATCCAGTGCATTCTGATATGGGCTGTGGAAGTCCTAAGAATTGGCTTAATTCGCTGTACCACAGTGCCTGCTCTAGCCTACTTCAGTTTATACTAAATGGTCACTAAAAAACGTCACTGTAGAATTGCTGATGCTTGTTTATAGTTGTGTCAGAGAGGAATGCTACCTGCTTTACCTGTCCCTTAGGACTGATTTAAATGTGTAAAAACCTCTGATAAAGTAATTGATTGTGGAGCAGCATTGACTGATTAATATGGCATATAGTATAGAGTCTGCACACATTCTATATGCATACTTGTAATTCATCCATACATACAGTATGAAATATATATAATTTCATATATGATGAACCAGTATTTTAAAATTGTTAATGCAGAAAAGAGATGTTGCAAAAGAGTATTTTTTATTTTAAAAATAGCTAGGTTTTCAAAAGATAACTATGTTTTCAGATAGGTATATCTTTGAATATAAACCAGCAGGATTTTTATCAGTTGAGACCTTTTCTTTTCTTTTCTTTTCTTTTCTTTTTTTTTTTTTTTTTTTTTTTGACAGGCAGAGTGGACAGTGAGAGAGAGAGAGAGAGAAAGGTCTTCCTTTGCCGTTGGTTCACCCTCCAATGGCCACCATTGCTGGCGCACTGCGGCCAGCGCACCTCGCTGATCCGATGGCGGGAGCCAGGTACTTATCCTGGTCTCCCATGGGGTGCAGGGCCCACGTACTTGGGCCATCCTCCACTGCACTCCCTGGCCACAGCAGAGAGCTGGCCTGGAAGAGGGGCAACCTGGACAGAATCCGGCGCCCCGACCGGGACTAGAACCCCGTGTGCTGGCGCCGCAAGGTGGAGGTTTAGCCTAGTGAGCTGCGGTGCTGGCCCAGACCTTTTCAATGGCCATGTGCTGTGAACTATTTGCATTTCTTTGAATTCTTCACCTGGGGAAAACCTGGTCCAAGAGCACTGAAGAGTGGGTAGAGTTGAAATTGGTAAAGTTCTGTTCAAGAACTACTTCTTTTTTCCTTGGCTGGTTGACTTATGGGGATGTCCCTGGAGTAGAACCAGAAAGGGTTTTCATCCATTAATGATCTATTGATATGTAATATTTGTACAAGAAACCTTCCCTGCTCTAGCTGCAATTGATTAGAGATGGCATTCCATTCTTTGTGTGCAGCCTAATTCTGAATTCTAAATTTCTGAAACATCTTGGAGGTTTCATATTCTCAACTAAATTATTGTTTATTGTCGTTATTTCTTTGTCTAAGGCTATATTTCCTCCATTTTAATCCTACAATTCATATGGTCCTTTTTCACAATATCCATCTGAATTATGTCATCTCTCACATAGACTTTTGGTGTATAATTAACAAAGATGTTGGAAAATTAGGCAGAGCTGGGCACGGGGTAGGGGAGGATTTATTTTAGCCTGATAGCATATGTCTTTGATTATCCATGCTTCTAAAAATGTCTGCATATTAAGCAATCCTTGTTTATTTTTTTTTTTTCTTCACTTAGGATCATTAAGTTCTTTTTTGTTTTGACTTGCAAACTCTATTCAAATCCATAGTGAGATGCTCCTGAACAAAAGGACTTTGTGTTTAGGAAGAACAACCCACCTTCATGGTGATGGTTGTGTATGTTTTCCCATTTCAGCAGAGGGAAGATTTTCACAGAATAAAATTGAGAGTAATGTTTCAAGTTTATGCTGACCAGGGGTGGGTTCAGGTTTGTGAGTCCTTGGTGAGTTCGTCTCCTACAACAGCCATTTTGTCCCGCAGTTGCATAGAGAAGAAAGATATATTTTCTTTATCTTCAGGTAGTCATCATACAGAACAAAGAAGTATTTAATAGACCTCCATTTGCAAAGCTGTAGTGTTAGTGAAACACACCATTTAGTCATTTATTTTAGGGATCTTTATAGCTTTTAACATCAGAGTAATCTAGAATGAAGTATTTTTTTTTTTTCCTGTTAAAGATGTAAAAATATGTAACAGATAGATTGACTTTTGAAGTGTGACAACTGTGCATATTTGAGGTGACTGTTTTCCATTTCTGGAGCATTCTTTCTTCTCTGGTGAGATGGAGCCCGCTATTCCTTCTGTGCAGTTGCTGCAGTAGCCCTCACAGGTCTGCTTCCTGGCTCCGGTGGATCAAAGAGCTGGCCCGCAGGTTGTATTTCATTTTTCCGTTTGGTGGGATGGAGTGCAGTTGTTTTGATGTTAGGTTTGATGGATTTGTTTGCCACTGCATTCATTAGCTTCACATCAAAAAACTGACAGGCTGTTAAATGAAACTTTGGCTTAGATTTTCAGCTTGACTGTTTGGAGACATTTGTGAAGATATTTTGTTTTTGTGTTGAAGCAGCCTCAAGCACTGTGATTGTCTTGAAGGGAAGAAAAGTTATTTACTGTACTGATTTTCTTGAGTGAAAAAGAATCCTTGTCTTGGGGACAGTCATATCTAGTCTACACCATCAGAAGCAGTGTATTTATTACAGTGTATGTAGTGTGAGACTTACCCAGCAGGATAGCTAATTTTATCTTCTTGCTAGGAAAGGTAATATTTGGTGACACCAAAATGATACCTTTTGTTTTGCATTAGTTTTACCTTAAGTGATAAATTGACATGATACATCATAAAGTTAAAAAGTGGTACCACAGAACTGTAGATATTCTCTTGCAAACTGTAGGAGCATTACTTCGCTATCTAATTTTAAAACATTCTGACATTTGAATCCTCATACATTTGAACAAGTTTAAAAAGAGATGATGGAATTTTGAAATTAATTTATGTTTAATTTGAGAGGAATTTTAAATATGTAAGGGATGTGATATGGGTTCTTTCTATTTTTCCTCTTTCAATCTTTTAATAAAATTAATTTTTCCTTAAATCAGGTAGCATTCTTTCAAAAAAAAACTTAATTTGGGGCACCAAGGGTCATTTTCATGGTGAATTTTTAGGTTGCATTTTAATGTTTTTGATCACAAAGTACTAGTGTAGTGATTTTTCTCTATTTTTATAGCATGTGAAGGAAAGAAAATGTAGACTTCTTTGTACATTGTTCATTTGATAGTTCCTGACATTCCCATTTTAAGTAGCTGGTATGGCATATGTAATATAAGCTTTATAATGTAGAGATTTCAAACTGTATTTTTTTCTTTTTACCTCTACTTTCTGCTTCTGATTCTCTGATTTGATGGCACAATATAACAAAGCCAATAGTTGCTTTGCTCTCTGTTTTTAAGACAATAATGAATTTTTAAAATTTTTTTATATAAAATGTACAAACTTCATGCATTTCTATATACAAACTTAGGAACATAATGATTCTTCTCCTGCTTGCACTCCCAGCCGTCTTCCTCCTCTCTCTTGTATTCCCACTGTAAATTTTTACAAAGGTCTGTTTTCAGTTTCCTTTATATTTATAAGATTAACCCTACAGTACAAGAAATAGTATAAGGAAATAAAAAAGCACTATTCTTCAATAGTAGAGACCAGGGCTGTAAATAACCATTGAATCTGAAAATGTCAATTTATTTCTTTCTTTCTTTCTTTCTTTCTTTCTTTCTTTCTTTCTTTCTTTCTTTCTTTCTTTCTTTCTTTCTTTTTCTTTTTTTTCAGGCAGAGTGGACAGTGAGAGAGAGCCAAAAAATGTCAATTTCATTCCTGTACATGACATTTTAGATACTCCATTAGTTACCACAGATCAGGGAAAACATACTGTAAATAATTTGCCAATTAATTTGCTTGCCAATGTTTGCTTCAACTGGAAGCTGGAGTCAGGAGTTGTAGCTGAGAATTAAACTCAGGCACTGTAATAGGGGATGTGTCCTCTACCTGCTAAGCAGAATGCTTTCCACTAAACTAATTTTTATTATTGTATATTTTGATCATTTTTTTTTTGAAGCTCTTATTTATTTATTTGAGAGGCAGAGTTACAGACAGAGAGAGGGAGAGACAGAGAGAAAGGTCTTCCATCCGCTGTTACACTCCCCAAATGGCTGCAAGAGCCAGAATTGAAGTGATCTGAAGCCAGGAGCCAGGAACTTCTGGATCTCTCACATCGGTGCAGAGGCCCAAGCACTTGGCTATCTTCTGCTTTCCCAGGCCATAAGCAGAAAGCTGGGTCAGAAACAGAGCAGCCAGGACATGAACCGGCGCCGATATGCAAGGCTGGTTCCGCAGGCGGAAGCTTAGCCTGCTATGCCAACAAGCCAGCCCCTACTGTTTCTTTTTCTTTTTTCCTTTTCTTTTTTAATAGGCAGAGTGAGAGACAGTGAGAGAGAGAGACAGAGAGAAAGGTCTTCCTTTGCCGTTGGTTCACCCTCCAATGGCCACCGCGGCTGGCACACTGTGGCCGGCGCACCACGCTGATCCGATGGCAGGAGCCAGGTAGTTCTCCTGGTCTCCCATGGGGTGCAGGGCCCACGGACTTGGGCCATCCTCCACGCACTCCCTGGCCACAGCAGAGAGCTGGCCTGGAAGAGGGGCAACCGGGACAGAATCCGGCGCCCCGACTGGGACTAGAACCCGGTGTGCCGGCACCGCAAGGCGGAGGATTAGCCTAGTGAGCTGCGGCCACTGGCCTACTGTTTCTTAATTGTACATATTTCTACTTATTGTACATATTTCTATTGTTTCTTAATTGTACATATTTATCGAATACAATGTGATGCTTCCAGTTAGGCATATATCTCATAATGATTGAATCATTATAATTACCATTCCATCACCTTAAACTTTTATCCTATCCTTTAGCAATTTTGAGATGCATTGTTAACTGTATTCACACTTTTGTGCAATAGGAAGCCTGGGTTTATTTCTCTCTATCTGTAACATTGTGTCCATTGAAGAGTCTCACTATAACCTCCTTTACCCCATCTCCAGCCTCTGTTAATCATTGTTTCATTCTGGACTTTCAAATCAAAGTTTTGAATTTTTACCTATGAGATCCTTTAGTATTTGTCTTTCTGTACATGACTTTTCTGTGTGGTCTAGATTCTTAAAGCCAGTAGCTACATTATGTCCTTGGGCCCCTGCACCTGTGTGGGATACCCAGAAGAAGCTCCTGACTCCTAGTTAGGATCAGCACAGCTCCAGCCATTGCGGCCAATTGGGGAGTGAACCAGCGGATGGAACCTCTCTCGCTCTCTCTCTGCCTCTCCTTCTTTCTCTGTGTAACTCTTTCAAGTAAATAAATAAATCTTTTTTTAAAAGATTTTTAAAAATCTTTAAAATATCTTTGAAAAATCTTTAAAAAAAGATTTATTTATTTGAGAGGTAGAGTTATAGATAGAGAGGGAGAGACAGAGAGAAAGGTCTTCCTCCACTGGTTCACGCCCCAAATGGCAGTAATGGCTAGAGCTGGGCTGATCTGAAGCCAGGAGCCAGAAGCCATGAGGTTGCAGGGCCCCTAGTGCTTGGGCCATCTGTCACTGCTTTTCCAGGCCATTAGCAGGGTGCCAGATTGGAAATGGAGCAGCCGGAGTTGAACTGGTACCATATGGGATACCTGCACTACAGACAGCGCCTTAACCCATCAAAGTAGAGTAGAATGAATGTTAAAGATTTGAATGCACTACTCTGTTCCTATAGAGTGGATTTGGTGAAAGGTTTTTGGAATCCTTTTAATTTTTAAAATACGCTGCTAGTTTTTCTTCCTTTTGTTGTCATTTAATTACGTAAAAGCAGTATGAAATAAAAGGCATGATCTCTTATAGAGTAATATAATTATAGTAATATCCTTGGATTATCAAAGCTGAACTTCAATGCTCAAGTAGGTAGATACTGTTTCTGTTTAAAATATTTGGAAACAACTTCTTCTCCCTCTCCACTTCATCTCTATCTCCCTCTTTAGTTGAATTTTCTTATTACTATCTGATATATTATATGTAGCACTCTAATTTATCCATTTTATTTGTCTCTCTTACAATAGAGTGGAAAGATAGTGATTTTTTTCAAAAGTTAGTTTTAGTTTAGTGCTATGTTCTTTTCCTACCATATAACAGATGTTCAATAAATATTTGCCTGAATAATTAAATGACACACATGAGGTATTTTAGTTAGAAGCATTAGAACCCAGGTTCAGATATAGCAGTATAGCAATCTTGTCTTTTCCGGTTTCCCCATCAATAATATCTTTTGTACATTTCAGCTAATATTCACCAACTGCTCTGTAACAGATAACTTAAATTCAATTAATGTATAAATATATGATGTATCAAATTTAAGCACATTTCTTTGCAAATTTAAAGCTTTCTGGTCTACGAATCAGTTTTCTTCACTTTTCACATCAACTCAGATGACAAAGGCTATGATTTCATAGCAGAAAGAGGAATGGTAAGTTTGGAATGTTTTCAAACATTGCAAAAAAAAAAAAATACCCGGTACTGAACAAAGTAATTTCTCTTTTTACCATCAATAAACTGATTTTTTTCAGAAATTCACTTGTCCTTGCTGATATTATGATGTTAAAATAGGATTCCTGTTTCAAACTTAATTCAGTGTAGGATGTGGCATAGCTAGGTATAAAGAGTATAATTTGTTACTAGAGAAATTAAGTTTGAATATCTGCACTGCTGCTTACTAGCAGTTTGATCTTCTAGAAGTTTGGATATCTTGATAATAAATACTTTATTTTCCTGGTATATAATATAGAAACATAGAATTTAATAATGTGTAACTGAAACAGTCTATATGGTGTTTTGATAAAATATGGTAACTTTGGGGCCAATGTTGTGGTATTGCGGGTTGTGTAACATCCCATATGGATGTAGGGTCAAATCCTCACTGCTGCACTTCTGCTTCCTGGTAATGTGTCTGATAAAATAGCAGAAGGTGGCCCAAGTGCTTGGGCCTCTGCACTCATGTCGGAGACTCAGTCAGCCCCTGACTCCTGTTTTCTGCCTGCCCTGACCATTACATTCATTTGGGGAGTGAAGTAGCAAATGGAAGATCTCTTTCTCTATATCTCTCCTTCTCTCTCTGTAACTCTTCCTTTCAAATAAATGAATAAATCTTAAAAAAAAAAAGGCAGAAAAAATTATGATAACTTCAATAGAAAGTTAATGGAAGAATTGGGGAAATTTCTCAAGTGAGATTAAAATTGTCCAATATGGGAGCCACCTAATGACTTACCTTTCTCATTGGAAGGATCATGAGTGAATTGGAATTCTTTAATAAGGTACGTAAACAAAGTGCACTCTTCCTTTTTGTTCAGGATTCAAATCCTATGCCTTTGTGTCAGAATATTTTTTTATTCGGTCATTTTATAGGTACTTCTTTAGGCAAGAAAGTTTTACTGGGAGTCATCAAGGTCACTGAGTACAATTAGGTTTCTTTTTTTTTTTTAAGATTTAAAAAGAGTTAGAGAGAGAGTGAGTGAGTGAGAGATGGATTATAAAAGTGTCTGGTATAATAAAGGGTCAAAAGCCCAGTTTTCTCTTTCTGTTAGTAATACCTGTTATTTTAATTTAGTATACATTTTTTCCTATACAAACTATGTTGGATGCTATTTTTTCTTTAAAGAATTGTTTATTTATTTGAAATTTTTGTTGATTCCCTTCCCAAATGGTTGTTTACAGACAGGTTTGGCTAAGTTTAAGCTAACTAGCATCCAGAAACTCCATATTTGATTCCTGTATGTGTGGCACTAGCCAAAGTACTTGGGCTATCTTCTGCTGTGTTCCCAGCAACAGTTCCTAGCAACTGAGATTTGAACCTGTGCTCCAGTTAGGGATGCTACCATCTCAAGTAGTGACCTCACCAACTGAGCAACAATGCTGACCCCTTTTGCTCAGCCATAATACTCCTTTGTTTTGCCTCTTTTTGAAACCAGAAATACAAAACGATTATGTGTCTTGCATATTCTGTGACATTCTAAGTGTGTCAGTTTTTATTGGGTACTTAATGAGGTTGTCGATGCTTTTGAAAGTTATAGCATACAGTTAATTCTGACAATTATCACTTTTGTCTTTTTGTATTGATCATATTGCCTTTTTTCTAAGTGGTATCTTTAACTGTATAGAATATTAGTATGTATATTACTGATATTGCCGTTTGCTGATTGCAATTTTTTGGTAGCTTTATGTCTCTTGTTGGTATTTTCATATTTGTCATACATGGTTATGGCCAATGTTTAGTGGCTTAGTAACAGGAGTTTCAACTTGATGATGTCATGTTACTAAAAAAAAAAATGAAGAAATGAATGAATTATCTTTTTGATAACAACAATCAATATTTTTATGGGGTGTGGGTTGAGGATTGATATATATTTACATACTCATGAATATTTTACTATTATTATTATTTTGTAATTTGTTGGCAAAAGGCTTGAAAAATTATTTTAGGGAAGGGGCCAATGCTGTGGCATGGTAGACTAAGCATCCACCTGCTGTACCGGTATCCCAGATGGGTGCCAGTCCTGGATGCTCCTCTTCCAATCCAGTTCTCTGCCGTGGCCTGGGAAAATAGTAGGAGATGTCCCAGGTGGTTGGACCCCAGCACCCATGTGGGAGACCTGGAAGAAACACCTGGCTTTTGGCTTCGGATTGATCCAGTCCTGGCTGTTGCTGCCATTCGGGGAGTGAACCAGCAGATGGAAGATCTTTCTGTCTCTGCCACTCACTTTCTGTAACTCTACCTCTCAAATAAATAAATAAAATCTTCAAAAATATATATTAGAGAAGATAACCTCCTCTTGCCTTCTGTTCCATTGGTGATATCAAAGCTTAGTTTTAATACTAGTTACATATTACATTTCCGATAACCTACTTACTGAGAACACGCTTAGGTAGTTGGTGGAGGTACCTGGCTGCCTAGTATTGTTTTCAGAATCACTCAAGGGAAGCAACACAGATGGTGAAATCTGTCAACACTATGGAAAAGGAGATTCTTTGTCCTAAATCTCTGTTGTGTGCTCTCTCTATGGCTTTCTGAGCTTTTTTTCCCTGTGTCATGAAAGCATTGTGTAGTGGGGAGGGATGAAAATTCTTAGCCATTATTGAATTTTTTCTTTTCTTAACTGAGTGATTAAATGGATATTATAGCTTCTTATAGTCATTATGAAATATCAATGAAATTAAATTTGGGGAGTTGACTATGGCTCAGAGGTGGGCCTGTCTGGCCTAAGGCAAATTTTCTTTCCTTTTCCTGTGATTCTGAGTCAGTTTGGAAATGGGTAGGATTGGTAGGGCTTACAGGAAAATAACATTTTTAAAAGAAAATATTTATTTTATTTATTTGAAAGATAGTTGCAGACAGAAGTAGACAGAGAATTCTTCCATCTGCGGGCTCACTTCCCAAATGGTCACAATGGCTGGAGCTGAGCCGATCTGAAGCCAGGAGCCAGGAACTTCCTCCTGGTTTTCCATGTGGGTGCAGGGGCCCATGGGCTTGGGCCATCCTTGACTGCCCCCTCAGGAACATCATCAGGGATCTGGATTGGAAGTGGAGCAGGCAGGACTTGAACCAGTGACCATATGGGATTCTGTCGCTACAGGCTAGGGCTTTAACCTGCTACGCCACAGTGCTGGCCCCACCAACTTATCCTTTTTTAAAAAAATATCTTATTTTTAAAGATTTTATTTATTTATATGAGGAGTAGAGTTACATACAGACTGAGTGAGAGACAGAGAGAGAAAGGTCTTCCATCTGCTGGTTCTCTCTCTAAATTGCTGCAAAGGCTGGAGCTGAATCGATCAGAAGCCAGGACCCAGCACCTTCCTGTGGGTCTCCGATGCGGGTGTAGGGGCCCAGGCACAGGGCCATGCTCTACTGCTTTCCTAGGCCACAGCAGAGAGAGCTGGATCATAAGAGGAGTAGCCGGGACTCGAACCGGAACCTATATGGGATTGCCCGCGCCACTGACAGAGGGTTAGCCCACTACGCCACTATGCCACAGCACCGGCCCCTCAACTTGCTCTTAGTAGAACAATGGGAAACCTGACTTTGTGTCTTGACAATAACAAGGGAGCACTGAAATTGTAACCTACAGTCCTAAGTGGAAACAGGTCAAGGCCCAAGTCTGGACACCAGAATAGAGAAATGAACAAGTTCTACTTAGAGTCAAAGCCTGGAGAAAGCAGACCTATGTTTATTTTTCATATCTTTGTCAGAAATATAAATGTTCAGTGCTCTATTACTGTAATGCTTCCTTCCTTAGTAAAAGTGTCTCTAACTATTTTGAGTGTAAACAACGCAACAACAAAGAAAAACCCAGCCCAGTCCCAGAAATGTTGGGATTTGGGTCTATGTGTAGTAGTGGTTGTGTAACCTTGGGCAAATGGCCGATTTCTTATTTGTAAAGAAAGCTTTAATTCATGCCTCACAAAGCTCTTGTGGCGATGAGGGTGAGGAAGGGGAACGACACGTGACACTGTGCCTTTCTCACTGAGCACATTCTAGGTCATTTCTCAGTCTGGGAACTCTCTGCATGCTAACTTGGGGAAGACTGGTGGAGTTTGGGGCTGACGTGCTGAAAAGCAGTGGCTGTGAGGATGTATTTGCAGGATAAGTGCTGACAGCAAGCTGGCCAGATGGATTGCTTTAGATGTTTCTGTTGATTTCTGTCAACCATTCAGTTTTACTTTCTGTCAAAATTAGGGCAGTATGAAAATATGTGCTAATACCTGACAGTGTTTGGGCTTCTGTGGGCCATATTGCTGAGAAGAGGAATTTGAAGGAGCTGTGGCTTATGTCTTTAGAAACATGCCATAACTCCTTGGCCTTGGTGCAATTTGAAAGGCCATGTTTTTCAAACTCTTAAAAAAAAGAGAAACAAGTGTTTACTGCTATGTCTTAGTTGTATTATACACATATTCATAGGTTTTGACAGAATTAATATAGAAATAGCAGCTAGTTTCTAGCTAAGTAATTTTCTAAGTTTTCATAAAGGTAATTTTTAGAGAATTTCTACTTTTCAGGAATGTATATTCACAATTGTCCTTTAATTGAGTGTTACTTTTGTTTTTTTTTTTTAAAGTGAACTGTTCAGATGATTATTGAAATTCTATGGAAATCATTCCTTTGTAGGTAAATAAAATTGAAAAATGTTCACACTTATGTTATTCGAAATCATAATGGGAAATTCTTTCTCATATCATTTTATTACAGAAATGGAAAATTCCATTGCTCAGGAGAATGCAGTTGGTTAGAGTGGGCCTTCTGCTCTTCTCTTGATTGGAATCTAAGTGGATAAGTATCCTGTGAAGCAAGTTGTAGCACATTTTTACTCTCCTAGGAAGTAGTCAGAAATAAGGAAGAAGATTGTTACAGTGCTAGTTTTATCAGCAAAAATAGGATTATAAGTAAAATGCCTGATGATATGGGAATCACTTGAGTCTCCATATAATACAATACTTTTACATTTTCAGAATACTTCAAAGGAAATCACTATAGATCCATATTATTTCATTAATATCTATTATTAAGTTTGTAAAGAGAAAGAAAAATTTTCAGTGACATCCCTTCTATTCTATTAAAGGTTAAAAAACAGCAGCCTGGACCAGTTCATTGTATATCACTTCCAGAATATCACCATGTATTCATATCCTTTTAAATATCAACAAGAAAGTTATCAGGATTGTACACATTGTTTTGCAGTGTGATACCTTTTAGTGCATCTTTTGCTTATGTCAAGTGAATACTTGTTGAGTGTAGGTATTTGTTAGAAAACCTCCTAGCTTTTCCCAACAGAATATGACAGGTGCTTTGCTGTAAGTTTTTTTCTGACAGGCATCACAGAACCACAGATCTTGTTAACACATCAGAACTAACATATCAGAACACATTATTTCATGCTTCTATTTGCATTCCCTCCTCTCAGAGCAGATGTGGACACATGTGTCCAGTTGTGTCTTTGTTGACATGCTCTGGCCACCCCTGGCATCCATCTTATTCTACCAGAGTTAATACTGGAAGAGATGTAATGCTTTTGTATATAGTTTCTCTTTTATGAAATGACATCCTTTGTATCTATGTGTACATGTTTGAGGGATTGTGTTATTCAAATAATTTTAATAAGTTTTAAAAGAAGCACTTCTCTTTGCTCTCATAAAGAGTTGTCTGTGAATTTGTAAGACATGACAGGGAAAAGTAACTAAATAACTTCAGACAACTGTTCTATATTAGTGGGAGATTTAAATAGTTATGACACAAGGGAAAAAAAATCCAGCTTGGTTACTGAGTATACATATAGGCAAAGAGTGCTTCATCTAAGGAAAACAAAAACCCAACATAACAATATACCAACCACAATCACCATAAAGGATACTATAGATTTAAAACATGTATAATCAGAAAATTATTGCTCATTGTTGCAAGAGAACAGATGATGTTTAGAATATCCTTCAATTTGATGTCATTCATAAAAGCAGAAAATGGACATATACTGTCTATATATATAAAGCTGAATGCAAACCTTTTTTTTTTAAAGATTAATTAATTTATTTTTATTTATTTTAATTAACAGAGTTAGACAGTGAAAGAGAAAGACAGACAGGTCTTCCTTCTGTTAGTTCACCCCCCAAATGGCTGCTACGGCCAGGGCTTTGCTGATCCGAAGCCAGGAACCAGGTACTTCCTCCCGTCTCCCAAGCCGTGAAGGGGCCCAAGCACTTGGGCCATCTTCCACTGCCCTCCCGGGCCACAGCAGAGAGCTGGACTGGAAGAGGAGCAACCGGAACTAGAACCAGGCACTCATATGGCATGCCGGCACCACAGGCGGAGGCTTAACCAAGTGAGCCACGGCGCTAGCCCCTAATTAATTTATTTTTTGAAAGATAGGTTGTAGACAAAGAGAGGGAGTGACAGAGAGATAGGTTTTCCATTTGCTTGTTCACTCCCCAAATAGCTGCAACGGCTGGAGCTGAACCGACCCTAAGCCAGGAACCTAGAGGATCCTAGAACCTATTCTTTTGGCCCATTTTAAAACTGAATATTTGTACTCTTCCCCACTCCTGCATTTTAGTATTGTGAATATATAGTTACCATTCAGTAGATTGACTAAACATAGTAGGTTTTAAAAACAGTTTGATAAATCTGTACAAATTGATGTGAGAAAGGTTTCCAACATAGATTGTCATTTAAAAACCCAAAAAGAAAGTTAATGAATAACTTTTTTAGTATGTAGCTACTTGTTTGCAAAGTAGAGTTACAGACAGAGGGAGAGACAGAGAGAAAGGTCTTCCAACCTCTGGTTCACTTTTCAAATGGATACAATGGCTGGAGCTGGGCTGATCCAAAGGCAGATGCCAGGAGCTTCTTCTGGGTCTCCCCTGCAGGTACAGGGGCCCAAGCATGTGGACCATCTTCCACTGCTTTCTCAGGCCACAGCAGAGAGTTGGATCAGAGGAAGAGCATCTGAGCCTTGAACTGGTACCCATATGGGATGCTGGTACTACTGGTGGAGGCTTAACCCACTGTGCCACAGTGCCAGTCCTGAAGCTATATTTTTAAAAATCTGGGAAGAAAAATAAATAGTAGATAGATGTGACTGATTGTCGTGGCCTATAGCTAGCATAATGAATTTCAGGTGTACAATGGGAAACCTTCACCTTTTATACAGTACACTTCTGTGTTGTTCTCACAAGATGGAATTCATTTTTTAGCTATTTGAAAAATAGCTAACGGTTTAAAGTTTAAAGGTTTCTGTAGTATTTTTGCATAGAACTCTATATTAATGTATAAATGTGTCTTATCGACAGATAGTAGAGATCTCTTGATATTTATCTATTTCAAGATATTTAACTTTAAATGAATTTTTCACACTGTGGAAATGAGCGTGTCATGAATATATGACTGTCTATATGGTTATAATACTTTTGAAATATTTAAAACTTTATGGTATAATTACTAATTCATATCTAATTAAGAGGCAGTCCTTACTGATTCTGAAATATAATAAAGAGCACTGATACGTTAATAATTCAAAGTTGTACTAAAAGATTAACATAGAATTCTGCTTTCAAATAATAATTCTTTATTTATTTTAAAAAACCTGAAATTGTAAATTAGCTTTTGTTAAGACATGTACTATATGTTTGTTAATTGTTCCCATATAACAGAATCTTACTGTTCTCCTTGGTAAATTATTTCATGAGGCATATTTAGTATGCTGTGACTGCATGACAATGTAATAATTTACCAGCAGAGGGCAGCGTCTCTTTACAAATCTTACCCTTAAAGTCCTTTGGAAGCAATGTTTCACTACTAACATTGGACCTAGTCTGAAATATTATTAGAAGATGTTCATTGATTATACATTTATAATGGGCATAGTTTTAATTGAAGAGATTATAAAATGGATACAACCATGTAGTAAGGAATTATTTCTTAGATGAAATGTTCACTATATATGTAGGCAGCATGTGCAGTTTTTTTTTTTTAAAGATTTATTTTATTTATTTCAAAGACACAGTTACAGAGAGAGGCAGAGACACAGAGAGAGGTCTTCCATCCGCTGGTTCACTCCCCAGATGACCGGAATGGCTGGCGCTGCATTGACCTGAAACCAGGAGCCAGGAGCTTCCTCTGGGTCTCCCTCGTGGGTGCAGGGGCCCAAGGACTTGGGCCATCTTCTACTGCTATCCCAGGCCATAGCAGAGAGCTGGCTCAGAAGAGGAGCAGCTGGTACTAGATCCAGCGCCTATATGGGATGCCAGCGCTTCAGGCCAGGCCTTTAACCCGCTGTGACACAGCGCCAGCCCCAGCATGTGCATTTAAAGTATTACCAAATAAAAATATTCCCTTGTGGAAAGAGCAAATGTATTGCAAACTCTACTTTTGTTTGAGGCCAGCATGTTGTTTAGTGTAGCTGCCATGTGAGGTGGGCACACACATTCATAGTATAAAAATAAAATTTATTGAGGGGAAGCTTTGAATGTGCAGGCCCCAGTTCTTGTTCATCCATGGAGTTAATGAGGTGTATATGGCTGGGAAGGGGCTTCAGTGGAAAGACACATGTGGCCCGGTCATGCTCATCTTTGCTTAGAACACTCACCTGTGTGAGTATTCTCTTGGCACAGCTTACTTAGGGTTGAGGAGGCTCTCAGTATGTAGTAAATACTTGCCTCATTTCTCTCCTGTGAACAGCAACTTGGAATCCCCTTCTTCATGAATTGTGCTATAGTAATGGTCATGGGTGAGTTTCTGCTGATCAGATCTGCCCCTGTAACTTATATAAAATTGATTTTTTTTCTCTTAAAAATAAAGCAGTTCAGTGAAATATTGAAAATGCTAAAACCTACTTGAAGGAGTTAGCAAGTGACCAATTCAGAAAGTAAAGATTTAATCAGTAAGGAAAGGAGCAAAATTTGTTGTTTGACCAGTTTTGTGTTAGTGGAAGGATGTCTTTGATTTTGTGGGTGAAGCCAAGAGAGATGTAGTATTCAGGAGGCAGGCAGGCAGAGAGCTGACCTTCTTCAATGTGGACTGAAAGACTTGAGAGCATAACATCTTTCTTTAGTTGTATAGATTGTTAATCTGATCCCCCAACCCCTGGAATTGGCATGTATTTTGGATAGAAATTTAATTATATCAACTCTTGCTATGTGACAGTGGCTATGAAAAATCACTAGAGGAGCATGTAGATTTTTGCCACTGCCTGATGACTCAGAAGATTCCTGCTTTTCAATGGTTGTACCCACAATGATACAATGCTCTTTCAGTATTTATTATTATGAAAAATAAAAACATATAAAATATATTTTCATCTCTTTTTAGTATGATTGTGACAGTCCTTGTGTTATGGGCTAGCTTAGTCTGGTTCTTGCCCTTTTTTTAGATAATAATTCTAAGTACTGGCTCAAACAATACATGCAACATGGTAAGGTTTAGATAATGAGAGGAATAAGCTGGGTTATGAGGGCTTTATTAAGACAGAGTGGGTCAAGAAGTGTAAATGGGGAGTTCCATACCAATCATTTCCAGGGAGCAGGCCAGAGGCTGCTGTTAGAGGGTGCACAGGTAGGAGGGTCGGCAAGAGAAGGTGCTCTGCAAGCCTCTTAGTTCCAGAATGAGCGTGGTTACATAGTCTGATTGACAGGTGGGTGGATAAAGGTGAGATCAAGGAAAGTGTAAGGAGATGTTGGCCTCCAGCTCAGGAGCCTAATCCTATCTCACTGATTAGTCCCATATCACTTCTACAACACTTACTGAATGAGTTCTATATACTCTTATTTTAAAACCTTGAGTATTTTCAAGTAAGTATGACAGTGCAAAAGAGGATGAAGATGGACGACATTAGAGGAAAATGAATTTAGTTTTCCATCTCTTATTAAAACAAAACTCTACACTGGAGAAGGACTTTATAAATTGCACATGTTTGGTGAATACAGTAGAAGAAATATTGATATGTTTTGGGGGCAGAATGTAAAATTTACATGAATATTTAAAATACTACTGGATATTTTAAGGACATATGGTTCATTTGGGGCGCTTCAAGGTGTTTATCTTCAGATGTGGTGTGATGATGAGTTTCGCTTCTTTACCATTAGTGGTACTTTAGTTCGCAAGTTTACAAAGCAGCCCTACTGCAAAAGTATCCTGTTCTTACTTTGTTACTAAAACTCATAGAGTCTGTATTTTGAGTCGTGGATAAAACCTAAATCTACTCATTGGGCTTTTACAGTTATTCTAGAAAATAAATAGTTATCACTTCCATCTTACAGCAGAGGACATTAAAGCACAGATAGACAACAATAATGAGTTAAACTAGGCTAAAAGTAGAGAAACTGGGTACAAAAAGACAGGCAGCTCATCAAAAAAGAAATGACAGCCAGCTAATAAATATATGATACAAATTTAATCTCATTAATGGTCCTAGGAGTTTCAAGATGCAAGTTCACCTCTCAAATGGACAAAGAAGGCAGTGAAAATGCACAGTGCAGCTAATGACTATGCAAATTTGTGCCCTGTAACCCTGTACTCCAATGCTAGGAATGTGTCCTATGGAAATAATTAGATGGTTCTAACAGGGCATTTATTTCAGTGGTCTTTGGAGTGTTGATTATGAAAAATGAAAAATTGATAGAAAGTACATATCTAACACTAGGGAATGTCTGCATAAATTATGACATATTCATTCTTTATGTCTCACCATTCAAAATGATGTGGAGGTATATTGATACAGATAGACATTTATGGTAGACTGTCAAGACTTAACAAACATGATAAAATAGAAAGTTTTTAGCCGGCGCCGCGGCTCACTAGGCTAATCCTCCGCCCTGCGGCGCCGGCACACCAGGTTCTAGTCCTGGTCGGGGCGCCGGATTCTGTCCCGGTTGCCCCTCTTCCAGGCCAGCTCTCTGCTGTGGCCCGGGAGTGCAGTGGAGGATGGCCCAAGTCCGTGGGCCCTGCACCCCATGGGAGACCAGGAGAAGTACCTGGCTCCTGCCATCGGATCAGCGCGGTGCGCCGGCCGCAGTGTGCCGGCCGCAGCGGCCATTGGAGGGTGAACCAACGGCAAAGGAAGACCTTTCTCTCTCTCTCTCTAACTGTCCACTCTGCCTGTCCCCCCCCCCAAAAAAAAAAAAAGAAAATTTTATTCTAGAACATATGTATTTTGTATTTTAAATTTAGAAAAGTTACTCCTTAGATATTTCTGTCTTTATTTGTTAGTATTTATACAGCAACCAGCTATTATAAAGATACAGAGAAAAAATTGAAGGTCTTTTTAAAAAAGGACTACCTCATTATATTTTACATGCAGATATATTTTAAGTATTGAGTTTACTTAAAATTATGTATAGCACTATTAATTAAAAAAAAGTAGGTGGAAAATTCTCTCTCTCTCTGCCTCTGCCTCTGTAATTCTACCTTGAAAATAAATAAATCTTTAAAAAAAACCTTTTAAATGGCATTACAAAAGGACGGCAACATAGTAAATAGAGTGTAATGACGAAGTTGATTTGGGGTTCTGTAATTTGCTGGGTTTGAAGCTTTGGATACGCTACTTGTTTCTAGGTTAAAACAGGAATGTAAATATCAATAATCCCTGACTGTGTATCAGATAGTTATAATGCTGACTGTGAGTAACTAGGGCTGGTTAATGATTTGTTATGTATTGCATGCCCTGAAAAAAAGTTAGTGTGTTAGGGAATTTTAGTATTAATAGTATCAAATTCTGTTGTTGAAGTTCATGATCCTCCCTCTTATAGAACATTTCCCTCCCTATCAGTTTGATAATATTAGCAGTTATATAGGACTGTTCATATTTCAAGTAAAAAGGAGATTTAGCTAAATGTCCTTTATCTCTAAAATAATTTATAACTGGAGTCTTAATTTGAACATTTTTGGTGGTTGAAACATTTTTGCGATGTTGGAAAGAGGTCTTCCTGAACTGGTGTGGCATAGATGGCTGCTTCTATTTCTGCAGAGGCATGATGGGGAAGGGTGTGGTGCTGGGGCTGAGTGAGGGAGGTGGTCAGTCCTAGTCCTGGTGCCCAGCCAGAAGAAGCCATATACCCGCAACCCCTATGTATGGATCTAGTCATGGGGCTCTTTTGCATGATTTCTCCCTTGCTTTTATCTGAGCCCTGGGTCAGGTTTCATGGTTCTGAGATCATGCAGGAAGGTAGAAACCTAGTCATTCCTGAAAGTTGATGCTAGCTAGACCATCTGTCTTGGTTTCATCCTGGAGCCTAGGACACAGTGGCAAGATCGCAGGTGACCTTAAAAGAGATTTCTCCAGATGATGGTTGAGTAGGTAGGGGCTACATAGTATTTCTGTCGTGGTGCCTGTCAGCTTTCTACATTCCCACTACACACTGTACTTCACAGCCCTCTTTCTCCAGTGGATCTTGGGCCCTTTCTTGTCTGAGGATCTATTTTAAAGATCTATTTGAAAGTCGAGTTACAAAGAGAGGAGAGGCAGAGAGAGAGAGTTCGAGATCGAGATCTTCCTTCTGCTGGTTCACTCCCCAGATGGCTGCAATGTCCAGAGCTGTGCCGATCCTATCCCAAGAGTGTGCTGGGAAGGTAACAGAAGATGGCCCTAGTCTTTGGATCCCTACAACCATTTGCGAGACCCAGAGGAAGCTCCTCGCTCCTGGCTCCGGATCAGCTCAGCTCCGGCCTTTGCAGACATTTGGGCAGTGGATGGTAGACGTCTCTCTCTGACTGTATGTAACTCTGTTTTCAAATTAAAAAAAAGTGAAAATAAAGCAATAGGTATGTATGTTTACAATATTAATAAAAGATATTTGCTTTATTGTTTCTTTTGATAAAGCCTTTTCATTTATTCTGCAAATATAAAGCATCCATTACATTCAGTGTAATTCATAGGTGGAAAGCAATATGAGTAAAACAAAGCGTTGTCCACAAATTGGTTTTATCAGGATGATTCATTTTATTTTCATTGACTATTAAATATTTATTGAAAGTATTGTCTGTTAAAATAGGGCTTCATGTTTTTATGATTTTGATCAACTTTACATGTTTTCTATTTTAGCCAAGCAACTTCAAAGCAATAGCATTATATTTTCCTGTGCTTGGTAGATGGTCAAATGATTGCATATTATAGTAGAAGCATCACAGTTCTATTAATTTTTCTCTCTGAATTTTGTGAAATTATATAAAGTTTAATAGAGTAAGCTTCTTATTCATATTTTATTATCAAGATTTTTTATTTTATTAGGGCATTTTTAATAAATGTGGGAGATAGGAGGATTAAATTCTTATTTTTGACAGGCAGAGTTAGTGAGAGAGAGAGAGACCGAGAGAAAGGTCTTCCTTCCGTTGGTTCACCCCACAAATGGTCGCTACGGCCGGTGCGCTGACCCGAACCGAAGCCAGGAGCCAGGTGCTTTCTCCTGGTCTCCCATGCAGATGTACGGCCCAAGCCCTTGGACCATCCTACACTGCCTTCCTGGGCCACAGCCGAGAGCTGGTCTGGAAGAGGAGCAACCGGGACAGAATCTGGCACCCCAACTGGGACTAGAACCTGGAGTGCCGGCTCCGCAGGCAGAGGATTAGCCAAGTGAGCTGCGGTGCTGGCCAAGGTTTAAATATTTTTATACTAGTTTTTAGTCTTTTTATTGTCATGATTGACACTGGAGAATATGGGAGATTTGGCATGAAGTGCAGTGTTCTGGGAGAGATTCTCAGGATGATGTGGGAAAATCAACTTTGGACCGCATGTCCCTTCTCTGCTTTTCTCCTTCTGTTTCCTGATCTCATTTTCGACACTGTCTTCATAGTCTCGGTTTCAGGCAGCCCTTCCTTCCTTCCGTCCTTCCGTCCTTCCGTCCTTCCGTCCTTCCGTCCTTCCGTCCTTCCACAGGCAGAGTGGACAGTGAGAGAGAGAGACAGAGAGAAAGGTCTTCCTTTCGCCGTTGGTTCACCCTCCAATGGCCGGCGCACCGCGCTGATCCGATGGCAGCAGCCAGGAGCCAGGTGCTTTTTTCCTGGTCTCCCATGGGGTGCAGGGCCCAAGCACCTGGGCCATCCTCCACTGCACTCCCTGGCCACAGCAGAGAGCTGGCCTGGAAGAGGGGCAACCGGGACAGAATCCGGCGCCCCGACCGGGACTAGAACCCGGTGTGTCGGCGCCGCTAGGCGGAGGATTAGCCTAGTGAGCCGCGGCGCCGGCCTCAGGCAGCCTATCCTTTCATAGTCACCGCCTATCTTCGTACCCAAGGTCTACTCTCCCAACTGTAGCATTCACTTGACCTCAGTGTGAGGTAAAATTCATTTATAACACCTTCGTGGTTACTTTCCTGCCTCATTCTAATACCTCCCACCTGGTTTATATTTTGAAATTCATTATTGTAATTGCTTCCTTGGTTTTATTTTTAATTTTTTTAGATGTGTTTATTTATTTGAAAGTCACAATTACAAAGAGAAAGAAGCAGAGGCAGAGAGAGAGTGAGGTCTTCTATCCACTGGTTTATTCCCCAGTAGGCCACAATGCCTGAAGCTGTTCCGATGTAAAGCCAGAAGCCAGGAGCTTCCTCCGGGTCTTCCCACATTGGTGCTGGGACCTAAGGACTTGGGCCATCTTCTCCCCCCCCCCCCCCCCCCCGCCCCGGGCCATCTTCTAATGCTTTCCCAGGCCATAGCAGAGAGCTGGATCAGAAGTGGAGCAGCCAGGACACGAATCGGCACCCATATGGGATGTTAGCTCTAAAGACGGCGCGGCTTTATCCTCTATACCACAGTGCTGCCCCTGCTCCCTCCGTTTTATATTCTTACCAGCCTCTCTGTTGTATACATGTGGCAAACCCTTGTTTTGTTCAACCCAGTCATTTCCTTACTCTCCATGATTGGCCTTGAGCTTCTGATCATGGCTGGGGATTGGAGATCCATTGTTTCTTTTATGTCTTAATAGAAGTTTTTCTTTTATCTATTTATCTGACTCTACTAGATCATTCTTTTCAGCATATAAACTGCTGTTTTTACCTTCTGAAACTGACCCTTTCTTTTTCCCTGTTCCCAGCCTATTATCCCTCCTTTTGTTTCTTTTAAATCTATTTAATAAAAAAAATTCAGATTATCAACAAAACAGCTGTAACTGTTTTTTTTTTGTAATTGCAAAGTGGTATTCAGTTAACAGAATAGAAATAACTAAAGATGAAAATACTACCACCCGCATACATTACTAATTTATACTTTGCACCAACAAGACCCTGCTTTAATTTTCCATGCCAATTTGCAGCTTCCATACTGTACCAGGCCAGGTTAGTAGCCTTTGAAAATACTACCAGGACAGGGCTATCTACAGACACATTTGGTAGTGTGTTACCTATACAAAAAACGACACTGTACAGTTTAAAAACAAACCTGACACAACCATAAATTTTAGTTTTCTACTTTAACAAAAGTGAGTTTTGTCTATAGAGAGGGTTGTATGCTTTATAGACAAGAAAAAAAAACTGCTCTGTAACTAACTTATCATCGTCTTCTTCATCTTCATTTTCCTCTTCCTTATCCTCTCCATCTTCTTCATCATTCTTCTCTTCCTTCTTTTTCATTTTTCTCATTCCTTCCTATGATATTTGTTGGTAATTTTTGGGAACATTTCTCAGCATGCCTTCCTCAGATGCCTTAGGCAAGGCAGTGTTTACTCCACATAAAGCTCAGATATGGTAAATCCGAATCCTGTTTCAAATAGCTGCTGACTTTCTGTGCGTGTGTGTGTGTGCGTGTGTGTGTGTAGTATATAAGGTATGGTTTTACACATTAATGCAGAAGTAGAACATTCAGGAGGGGAAAGTGATTACTGTTGCTTGAGCATTTGTTTGCTCTAATGAATTATGACTAGTTAGTTGACTATATTGAATAGCTAACACCGGTTAGCTGCAATTTGTGCCTCCAAGTCTTGGTCTTCTCCTGCTGTCTCCCCAGGGTAGAAGATCTGTGTGTGTAGCCACAACAGATCCTCTTTGCCTCCTTCTGGTTTGGGAAGGCACTGGGAGCAGAATGAGAGCCCAATACTATACCCTGCTTGGGTGCTTGCTAATTACTTCACCTCCAAATATCTTTGGCCTGGACTTAGTGAAAACTGTGGTTAGTGGGCTGAGAGTACTGCTCTATTTCCCTTCGCTTCTTTATAACTTGCTTACAACTTTGAATCCCTTAATTAAATACACAACCTAAAAATATTTACTATTTATTTTTCATAAAAAGTTGTTTCCTTTGGTCTCAAGATTCCACTTTGCTATTCATATGCAAACAAGATAAGCTCTTCATTGCTGCTTTTTTTCCCCCCAACTAATAGTGGGAGATGATTGAGTGTGTTAACGGTATACAGCCTTTAACTCTAATATTAATGTGTTATGGTAGTGGTTCTTTTTAAAAATACATCTTTGTACCAAATTTGGATTGCTGATGTTCTGGGATATTGAATCTTGTGCTTCCCACTTTTGAAGGTCTGAAATGACCCTTTGTATGTTCAAAGAAAATGTATTCTCATTAAAAGTTAATTTTCAAAACCTTCCCTCAGAGGGTTGAGTATTCCATTTTGAAGCTTACACAAATAAAGGGTGTAAGTTACACAACATCATTCATTGTGTCTTCCTTTAAATTTGATGGTTTCTCAAGCCATGTTTCACTGGGCTTTGTTAGAATTAAGTGTAAACATTCCAGGGTTGTTGCTGTTGGTCAGACATCTCACATGAGATCTGGGGGAGAACCCACTGATGAATAATTATTTTAAGAACAGGATTGGACAAGCTAGTTATCATAGAATGATATGATGTGGATCAAAGATGGAGAAACAGTTTTTCATCAGTTAGGCTTCTTGCCTACTTTTGCCTAGGGGAAACTGAGTTGTGAAACTCCGCCAGCCTTCTATAGTGAAATGATGGTTTTCCATAGACCTTCTAACATTTTTGAAAGGTTTTGTGATAAGTACATAAGTTTATGTTACTAGAATTTTCATCATGCGTCCTTTTTTTTCCTTTCCTTTTTTACTTAATCTTTACTAAATTGAGGTTGTTTGTTCTACATCATGTTTAGTTTTGTATTTGGTTTTGTGGTAGCTTCAAATGATGCAGTACCACCTGTTGAGAAGTTTAAAGGGCACTTGGATTATTATTATTATTATTTTTTTTTTGACAGGCAGAATGGACAGTGAGAGAGACACAGAGAGAAAGGTCTTCCTTTGCCGTTGGTTCACCCTCCAATGGCCGCCCCGGCCGGCGCGCTGTGGCCGGCGCACCGCGCCTATCCGAAGGCAGGAGCCAGGTGCTTCTCCTGGTCTCCCATGGGGTGCAGGGCCCAACCACTTGGGCCATCCTCCACTGCACTCCCTGGCCACAGCAGAGAGCTGGCCTGGAAGAGGGGCAACCGGGACAGAATCTGGTGCCCCGACCGGGACTAGAACCTGGTGTGCCATTTCTGCAAAGCGGAGGATTAGCCTACTGAGCCACTGCGCCAGCTGCACTTGGATGTTAAAATAGTATTTTCTGTTCTCATTCTTGTTCTGCATCATAGCCTGTGCTACTCGGATTATCAGTTAATTGAAGTGAAGCTTTGCGTATGGCTTCCTTAAGGTACTCCACATTTCCTCTCCCTGAATTATTAGGGAACAGTTTAAATTCATGGAGCAGGAGTCTCTTCTTTGGTGAACAGATTTTCCTGTGTGGTGGCAAGTGGATGTTAGGCATTTTTCCAAAAAAATTGTTTCCTGAGGCTTTCACTGTGAGCCGTAGTTTTTATGTTGGTGGTAAAATAATATTGGTGTTATCAGAACGTGGCAGAACCCAGATTCTGTGTGACATGGATAGGTCTGTTCATTCTTGGAGTTTCAATGTTTTCATTGCTCATTTGATAATATCTGTAAAATGTGTTTGTGTGAGAATTAAATGAGATACTATAAAGAGGTTTATAAATATAAATAAGTATAGGCAGTGATAGATAATAAATAAAAATCAAGGAAATTATAAATTTAGAGAACGGTGGACTCTTATTCTGTATTAGCTTGTTTTCATTTTTTGCTCTCTGAAGATTCTGTATCCATATTCGGATTTTTGCATAATCAAAATTATATCATATGAGTGACTTAGGCAAACTGTTAAAATGTAGAAGTGATTGTTTCCTTCCCAGTGAGAATCAGGGGAATCTTTTCAGTCTAAATGCCAGACCCTCATTTATATCTCATTCTACATTTTAGCAATAGTAAGGCCTGGTACTAAGAACACATGCTGGGAAAAACAAATCAAGTGCCTCCAAGCATTGTTTACCACAGATGGAGATGGATGTTCAGAATTCTGGAAGAGTAAGGCTGTTTTCAGTGGTTTATGCATTATTAAAGGTAGTCTTAATGTTTTGATTTATCTGAAATACTTTGTAAGGACGGGATTCAGAATTTGTCCTATTCAGCTGATTTGGTTGTTTTTTATTTCATTTTTGCCCTTTAATTAATCATCACTTTTTGTGTTTTAGATTTATTTATTTGAAATGGAAAGTGACAGAAAGAGGGAGAGGCAGAGAGAGAAATCTTCCATGTACTCGTTCATTCCCCAAAAGGCTGCAACAGTTAGGACTGGGCCAGGCTGAAGCCAAGTGCCAGGAACTCCATCCTACTTTCCCACATGAGTCTCAGGGGCCCAAGCATTTAGACTGTCTTCCACTGCTAGTAGGAAGCTGGAATGGAAGCAGAGTAGCCAGGAGTCTAACTAGTAGTCCAGTGTGGAATGCAGGCATTGCAAGTGGCGGCTTACCTCATGGTGCTCCAACACCAACCTCAATCATTTTCTAACTCATAAATATACCAATGTTCATTTATCTTAATTATTATGAAATTGGTAGAAAATACATCCTGTGTAGGTTTTTCATCATTGTCACTAGAAGATAATAAACTTGTTCATTACTTGTTTAAGATAATAAACTTGTTTATACTTAAATTCCATACTACTAAGTATTGGCTCATTTTGACCTTTAGTGAATTGGTAATAAATAGCATTAATCAGTACACAAGTCATATAGGACTTGCTTTTTAATGGAAGAATCTTTGTTTTTGAGAGGATTGTCCTCTGTGTGGAGGCTCCCTGTGCCAATCTAAGTTCTGTACTTGGTAGACATCAGAATATCCTGCTCCTTTCATCTGCATATCAACTCTTTCAATGAGTCTGCATTGGCTCCTACTCTGTTAGCCTTGACTACTGGCTTTTTCCCAGAGATGACCTTAGCCTTGACTACTGGCTTTTTCCCAGGGCAAAAATTTCCTTGCTAAAACATATAGCCCAGTTTTGGTGAGGAAGTGGATTCAGTGAGCCAAAAAGGAAAAGTGGTATCATGCTGCTTTAAAGTTCAATGAGATGAGAACAGTGGCTGCTTGTTGGCAGTGTTTAGCTCAATGATGAGAGCAGTCTCAGATTTTGATCTTATAAGGCTAATAGACATCAGTTTATGTTACCATTTCCCTACTCCTCCTTGGCCCCACTGCCCACTGTTCTCAAGGCATACCACTCATTATTTCACTTGAGCTTCTCCCCAGAAGTGCTCTAATGATTGAACTAAACAGCATTTGGTGGGCTGATAGCATGGACCAATGTTCCCTCTTGAAAACATTTTTATTTCATCTCCCACATTCTCATATTCCTGGAGAGAGTTGATATACATTGACTGTATATCCTCATGTCTTATTCTTTCTTTAGTCTTCTCCATTGGGCTTATACTAAGTAGCTTTTTTTAAGGTCATCTCTGGATCAAATCCAGCAATTAGTTCTCCATCCTCATTTCACTTGGCTTCCCTTACCTTTTCCATTCCTGTTACGCATTCTCATTTTCTCCCTGTAACACCTTACTCCACGGGTTTTCTTATGACTAGGCCTCCAAATGATGAAGAGCCACTGAGATCTGTTCTTCACCCTCTTCTCTGTCTTTAATTTCTCTGGCTGCGTGATTGTTTACCCTTCTCTTTGTAGAAGAAGGTAAGTCTCTTTCCAGGAGGCTTTATTTTTGGGATGCGGGCGCTTCAGGCAGAGGCTATGCCACAGCACAGACCCATAATCACTATGATCTTTATTGTAACTTGCTTTTTTTTTAAGCTTTTATTTAATGAATGCATTTTTTTCATGGATACAACTTTTGGATACAGTGGTTCTTTCCCCCCTACCCACCCTTTCCCCCCCAACTCCCATCCCACCTCCCTCTCTCCCTCTCCCATCTCCTTCATTATGGTGCATTTTTAGTTTAACTTTATATGCAGAGGACCAACTCCATTCCAGCAGGCTTTTAAAACTGCCTTCAGTATTTGGATCTATTTGCCCATATTTTCGTAAAGATTGAATTCAGTGATTCTGTTGTTACATTGAACATTATATAAATTCTGAATGTTCCAGTTTCCTGAATTATAGTTCATTACGACAGTCACTTATGTCTTTTTTATCTAATATTGGTACCACCTGTTTGTAACAGATAAAAGATGAGGTTAGGTCTTCACTTTTTAAAATAAATATTTATTTATTTGAAAGAGTTACAGAAAAAGGTATAGATAGAGAGAAGTCTTCCATCCACTGGTTTACTCCTCAAATGGCCGCAACAGCCTGAGCTGAAGCCAGGAGCCAGACACTTCTGGGTCTCCCACCCTGATGCAGTAGCCCAAGGACTTGGGGCATTTTCCACTGCTTTCTCAGGTCATGGCAGGGAGCTGGATCAGAAGTGGAGCATCTGCAGCTGGAATCAGTGCACATATGGGATGCTGGCTTTAACCCCCTTCATCACAGCGCCAGTCCCTGGTCTTCACTTTTTAATCCCCTTGGAAGTTGATTGCTAATCTTTGGCTCTAGTTTTCCGCTTTTGATATTAGATTGTTCTTCTAATATAGAGATTATTTTAAAGTTTCTTTAAGAAAGGATTCTTTTTTTTTTTTTTTTTAAATGAAAGGATTCTGAGTAAGGATTCCCTGCTCCCAGCAGTCCAAGTGTTTGCTAGGTACATGTTCAGGCTCAGCTGCAGCTCGTCTCCCACCTGTTTTCTTCTTTGGTTCCTAGCACTACGCACACACTGGGCTTTAGCAAACTGAATTACCTTATACCCTTGTGCTTGGACTTATCTGTCTTCATGCTTTACTTTGTGCTGTTGCCCAGAATATGTTTTTCACCTAAATTCTACTTGAAGGCCATTTCTACTGCTTTTTCTTCTATGAAAATTTATCACCTCACACCAGCAGAAGTAATTTCTCTCTACTATGAAATCCTCAGTCATCTTTACCTTAATTATAGTGCTTACACTTTTCCTTTTTTTATATTTGCTTGTGTCTTATATCTCTTGTAGTTGTTTGAAGACAAATGTTTAGCCCTAGCCTTTTGTTCAGTAAATATTGAAGGAATAAAAGAGTGCTGAACTCATTTAAAGAAACTAAATGCCCCTTTACAGTTTACTTTTATAATCCTGGATGTCAGTTCTCTTTTTAATTGTGTTTATTCTTCCATTTCCAAGTTATTAACAGCTAACATTTGAGAGTAATGTTATACTTCTCACAAAGCAGTGTACACATTATTCTGTTTGGCAACATTTTGGTATGGAGAAAGTGTATATGAACATTAAAATAAGGTGGAAATTGAGGTCCAGAGACTAGTTTTTTCAAAGTGTTAGCACTCTTCCCATCAATGTTCCAGGAATTGTACATGTCTTATGTGGTAGATTCTCCTTAGAAGCCCAATTTATATTATATTATATTATATTATATTATATTATATACATATAGTATAAATTGCTTGTTCGCTGCCCTGGTGGGTGCCAAAGTTGGGGCTCAGCCACACTGAAGCCAGGAGTCTAGATTTCCATCTGGGTTTTCCATGTGGGTGGGCTATCTTCTGCTGTTTTCCCAGGTTTTTTAGCATGGAGCGTGATCAGAAGTGGAGGATCTGGGACTTGAACCGGCACCCATATGGGATGCTTGTGTTGGGGGTTTTGGCATAATGTGCTGTGCCACTACTTCAACCCCAGCCTCATTTCATAAAGGAAACTGAAGCCCGTGAGTTACCTGCTTGAGGCTACTCAATTAATATTATTGTCCGGCTTGTAATCTAAGTGTATTTGACCTTTGCTTCTTGGGAAGGATATTTTGTGGATGCCAGAGAAGAACAATTTGTGTTTCTTTTCTGTTTAGTAGAAATTGTAGAGGCTTTCTTACAAATGTTTTCTTTAGATTTTTGAGAATTAAAATAGACTTGATTACTATAGCCCTCTGCCACTTCTATTTTTTATGGCTCATAAGAGTCTCATTACTGAAATGTCATTAATTTTATTGGCCCCTGAAGGATGTTACTCACTCTTGATAAGTCCTGAGGGTGTTTGGGATATTAGTCTCATTTTAACTCTTCCTGGTATAATTGGATCAATGTGATGCATTTGACTTAATTGGTTTCAGTTGTCAGAGGAGAAAGCCATTCTCCTTGGTGCAATGCTAAGTGTTTATCTCCAAAGACTCCCTAAAGAAAGCAAATTATTCAGAGTCAGCAGTTCCCAGGATCTTCTAGAGTTCAGATCAGCCACTGATAATAAATTCTCCAGAGTACCCCCAGGTAGGTTTCTTGGGCTATGCATGATGCACAGTGAAGTTTTACATCCTTACAGTGCCTTCTTTCCCATTTAGTGAGTCTTTTACAGAATTATCAACATGAGTTGTTTTTGTAAATTACTCTAGAGTGGCCATTGCTGTGGCATAGAAAGTTAAGCCTCCACCTACAGTGCCAGCATCCCATATGGGTGCCAGTTTGAGTCCTGGCTGCTCCACTTCTGATCAGCTCCCTGCTGATGCACCTGGGAAGCAACTTCGGCTGGCTCATGTACATTGGCTGCTGCACCAAGTGGGTGACCCTTGAGAAGCTCCTGAGGGGACTGGTGCAGTGGCATAGTGGGTAAAGTCCCAGACTGCAATGCTGGCATTCCTACATGGGGAATAAGTGCACAGTAACTCCCGTTGTTGATTTAACAATTAACACTTTTTTTTTATTACGTCAGTAATCAATCGAGGCTCTTGTCATGAGCTGCCAAGGCTATGGAAGCCTCTTGAGTTCACGAACTCTGACCTTATTAAACAAGGCCATAATGAAAGTAGAAGTTCTCTCCTCCCTTCAGAGAAAGGTACCTCCTTCTTTGATGGCCCGTTCTTTCCACTGGGATCTTACTCACAGCGATCTTTCATTTACTTCCTTTTTTGCCACAGAGTCTTGGCTTTCCATGCCTGAGAAACTCTCATGGGCTTTTTAGCCAGATCCAAATCCCTTATGGGCTGATTCTGAGGCTAGAGTGCTGTTTAGGGCATCGGCCATTCTGTGAGTCTGCTGTGTATCCCGCTTTCCATGTTGGATCGTTCTCTCCTTTTTAATTCTATCAATTAGTATTCGGAGACACCGATCTTATTTATGTGATCCCTTTGACACTTAATCCTATTTTCATTATCAATTATGAACTTAAACTGATGACTTTGACTACTGAGATGGCATTGGTACTTGCCAGCTTAATGGGATTTGGAGTCCCATGGTAGGTTTCTAGCTTTACCATTAGGGGTATGTCCAAGTGAGCGCGCAAATTACCCACTCCTGACCCAGGGAGGTAGTGACAAAAAATAATACAGGACTCTTTCGAGGCCCTAAATCTAACAGGTAAAAAGGGTATCTTGATTTGAATGTTGTGGTCCAGCTTGGAATGTCTGGATTCCTTATTGGATTACCTGGCGTTGATTCCAGTCTCTGCTTTCAATCCAGCTTTCTGTTAATGTACCTGTAAAGCAGCAGTTAGTGGCTTATGAACTTTCGTTCCTGTCACTCACGTGGGAGACCCTGGTGGAGTTTCAAGCTCAGGGCATGTGTCTGTGTAATCCCTGGCTGTTGTAAGCGTTTGAGAAGTGAGCCACTGCACAGATCTCTCTCTCTCTTGTTTGCTCACTTTATCTTTCAAATAAATAAAATTAAGTGAATAAACTTAAGAACTCTGTATGGTAGAGAGAGATGAGCAAGGACAGAAAAGAGGCCTTGAGGTATAGCAGGGAAATATGCCACTGGATCTCTTGTTCCCTGCTCTAATATTTGGGGTGATGGAAGAGAGGAATGATTCAGATGCCTATGGGGACTAGTTTATGAAAGAGAATGTGGCATTTGATGCTGATAGGTGCACATGTTCTGGGTTCATGTTCCTCATCAGACAAAAGCCACTACCACAGTACAGAGGGAGGAGAGTGTGTGAAGTGTTCCAGTGGCCAAGAGAATAAGAATATGAATAGGAATTAGAAGTTGGATTCATATTCAAAAGTCTGGAATACTGTACTTTTAGCGGAATCACCAAGTGTTGTTCCCCTGTGGCAGATATTTAGGGAAATAAGATTGCTTGAAAATAGGCCCGGAAATACTACAACAGTCAGTGCAGTAGTTGAGGCAGTTACTAAATGAATAGTGGGTGGGATAGCATATATACTGCAGACACTGCATAAAGATGTGATTCACATTCTGGGTAGGAAAAAGCAGGATGATGAAGTTTCACATTACAAGGAAAATGCGTTCATTGATACCTCTTCTATAGTCAAGAAGCATGGCAAAGTAGCTTAATTCCATATGAAATATGTATGGCGTTTACTAAGTGATATTTAAGTGGCACAAATTAGACTATCACCATAGACTGAATCAGTTTTTTAAAGCACATTCTGGTATTTTCCTGTGGGAACAATAGGTATTAGGATGTTAACTTTAGAAAGCCTGTAGTAGAATCTGACAGGTAATTACTCCCACAGGTTCCAAAGCCCTTGGTTTCTTAATTCTGCAGGTGGTGCTGTTTGCCTAAGGGAAAGATAAATACCAGCATTACCTGCCTGTCTATGGCCGATCCTAGTTATCAGCTACATGCACTGCTTGGTGAGGGGCTCATCCACCAGTGGTTAAAATCAAACATTTAAGAAAGGAATTGCTTGGAACACATTCCTTTAAAGGGTCTACTGTTTTTGGGAAAATTTTGATTCTGGTGAAAATCATTGTTTCTTACGATATATAAACTCTTCCTTGTGAATCTGGTTCTGCACATAATTGTGAGACTAAAAAATGCTGCTGTTATTAAAGTTTCATAAGATAAATAAAAGCCCTTTCAGTATAGTTGTACATGCAGATAATATAATGAATATAAACTTATATGTAAATTTTCATATCCATGTAAGATAGTTTATAAATCTAAAAAGGCATAAATCTTTTAGGCCACAGAGGTTTGGTAGTCAATATGATGGAAAGGATTTGGGCATGTGTTTTAAAATTATAATTGTCTAGCTATTCCATATTGTAAAAATAGTTATAAAAATCATAGTTGGATAATTTTTATTAAAATTAAATTTCTATATGGGCTTATTCCTTTTCTGATTTTTTAATTGGGTATTTAATTGGGTATAAGCTGATACTCTTTTTAAATGATTTATTTTATGTATTTGAAAAATAGAAATCTTCTGACTGCTGCTTCATTCCCCTTAAATAGCTGCAATGGCTTGGTCTGCGACATGCCAATCCAGGAGCTAGAAACAACATCTGGGTCTCCTACACGAATGGCGGGAACCCAGGTATTGGGCAGTCTTCTCCTGCCTTCCCAGGCACTTTGGAGGGAACCTGATCTTTTTTAAATAGACAGCTTTTAGAACTATGATGAGAACAAATTGTTAATAATCAGGATTTTAAAAACTAGTCTTTGTAATATGTATAGTGTGACTCTATTCCTACTGTCTGATTTCTCATTGCAATATCTCATAACCAATATCTTTATTAAGACAATCATATAGAAAGTAGAGTATGAAATAGAGATCATAAAAAAACTGTGACTATATTGCTTTAATATATTTCTTTTTCTGTGTTATTTGTTGTCACTGAACAACAATAACTTCTTGTACAGACTGTTTCTAGGTAGAAAATACAAGTCACAGTTCCTGTTAATAAGGAACTTATATTCCAGATGTAATGCTTGAATATCTTAAAAACATGAAAGGTAGATGAAACAATAGTTAACTGTACTTATTTTAAAATGTCAGTTTCATGATTAATAAAAGCTATTTTAATTACATTGTCAGAAAAGAATACTTAAGCTTAATATCTTGCACATTTTGTTTTGGATTTTATGAAACAATTTTAACTTATTTTGGGTTCACAGAAAAGCTAGAATTATTTAGTGACAGAAGGTAGCTTCAGTGCTTGGAATTCATTCTAATCTTAAAGGGAAGGCAAACATCCCACAAATGTGCAGTTGAAAACAAGACACCTTGTGATTTTTTTTTAAGGTTTATTTATTTATTTGAAAGTCAGAGTTATACAGAGAGAGGAGAGGCAGAGAGAGACAGAGGTATTCCTTCCACTAGTCTACTCCCCAATTGACTGCAACGGCCGGAGCTAAGCTGATCCAAAGCCAGGAGCCAGGCACTCCCTCTAGGTCTCCCACGTGGGTGCAGGGGCCCAAGGACTTGGGCCATCTTCCACTGCTTTCCCAGGCCACAGCAGAGAGCTGGATCAGAAGAGGAGCAACTGAGGCTAGAACTGGCGCCCATATGGGATGTCGGCGCTTCAGGCCAGGGCGTTAACCCACTGCACCACAGCGCCAGCCCCAACACCTTGTGATTTCATGATATTCAGGTATTTGTTTTCAAATTCTGTTACTCAGTAAATTGATGATTGTAATTCAGTCACAGTGTGTTTTCTCCTGCTTAACTAGGTGATTTCATATATATATATATTTATTATTATTATTTTTTATTTTTGACAGAGTTAGTGAGAGAGAGAGACAGAGACAGGTCTTCCTTCCATTAGTTCACCCCCCCAAATGGCCGCTATGACCGTTGCACTTCTCTGATTTGAAGCCAGGAGCCAGGTGCTTCCTCCTGGTCTTCCATTCGGGTGCAGGGCCCAAGCACCTGCGCCATCCTCCACCGCCCTCCTGGGCTTCAGTTTTGCTTTCACTTTTTGAGTTTTAACAACCTAGTACCCTAGTGAATGAGAATGAACTTTGTCTTAGCCATTTAGAAAATTAAAATATATTCTCTGAGAGTTAGTTTTTAGAAAGGCTGCATATGTGAATATTTGAATATTTTTGGAAGTATTGAGTGTGCTAAGAGCAAAAGTTCTTAATAATAAGGACTTGCTATTAACTCAATTTTTTGTTGGTAAATGTGGACAATTTGTAAGTAACCTGTCTGCTTGGTGCTTTAGTATTTTTTTTTTTTTTGTGAAGATTTCATTATAGTGCCTAGAAGTTAGTGTTGAGGAAATGCTCATTAAGTTTCTGTTGTAGATTCGAGACCTAGTTCCTGACAGTTTTTTCTAAACTTATGGTTATTTTACTATGTGGACTGTTTTCATACCATGGCCACTTTAATAAGAGAAATTTAAGGACAGAAAAAACAACTAATTTATTCCTGTAGTCAGTAAGGAAAGAATGACACAAATTATGGATGATAATTAAGATTTTATTGACATTTTCACAATACTTAATAGTCTTTTTTTTAAAGATTTATTTATTTTTATTTGAAATTCAGAGTTACAGAGAGGCAGAGGCAGAGAGAGAGAGAGAGAGAGAAAGAGAAAGAGAGAATGAGGTCTTCCATCTCCAGTTTACTCCCCAGTGGCCGCAACCAGTCTGAAGCCAGGAGCCAGGAGCCAGGAGCTTCTCCCGGGTCTTCGATGTGGACTTGGGCCATCTTCCACTGTTTCCCAGGCCATAGCAGAGAGCTGGATCTGAAGAGGAGCAGCCGGGACTAGAACCAGCGTCCATGTGGAATGCGGGCGCTTCAGGCCAGGGCTTTAACCCACTGTGCCACAGCACCGGCCCCTACTCATTTTTTTCAAAGATTTATTTATTTAATTGAAATGTGAGGCGGGGGAGAGCGAGCGAGGTAGAGCGAGCATGCCCGCAAGATCTTCCATCCACTGGTTCACTCCCAAGGTGGCCGCAATGACCAGGGTTGGGTCAGACCAAAGCCAGGAGCCAGCAGCTTCTTGCAAGTCTCTCACACATGTGGCCAGGGCCAAAGGACTTTGGCCAACTTCTGCTGCTTTTCCCAGGGCATTAGTAGGGAGTTGCATCCGAAGTAGAACAGCCGGGACTTGAACCAGCACCCATATGGGATGCTGGTGTTACAGGAGGTGGCTTTACATGCTGTGCCATAATGCCAGCCCCATAGATTACTCATTTCTACCTACTACTAGCCCAAGGACTTGGGCCATCTCTACTGCTTTCCCAGGCTACAGTTGAGAGCTGGATTGGAAATGGAGGAGCTGGCGCCCATATGGAATGCCGGCAGCACTTCAGACCAGGGCATTAACCTGCTGTGCCACGGTGCCGGTCCAAACTTTTTAACTATATAACTTTCTGAGTTTCAAAATAGAAGCCTTATATATAATGATGACATTATAGAAAAAGTTATTGCTACTTTTGCGGAAGTGTCCGTGATTTCTTCTTATCACAGTTCTTGTGATTCAAAACATATTTTAGGGGAAATTATCTTTTTAACTCACATTGTAAGCTTCATGTGTTACTAGAGCTTTATCACTGACAAACACATCAAGCCATTCTTACCTGTTTGCCTATCTAGCTCTACCATATTGATAATCTTCCCACAAATCCACCTATATAATAGGACATTGCCTCCTGAGTCTTGGGAATGCTATATTTTCACCTACTCTGCAGCCGCTGCATTCCTCCAACCACTGTGTGTGTGTATATATATATATGTACAATAGATATATATTATTTGAAAATATACATATATACATAATATATATATTTTAAAGATTTATTTTATTTGAAAGAGTTACAGAGAGAGGCAGAGGCAGAGAGAGAAAGGTCTTCCATCCTCTGGTTCACTCCCCAGATGGCCGCAACGGCCGGAGCTGTGCCGATCTGAAGCCAGGAGCCAGGAGCTTCTTCCGGCTCTCCCATGTGGGTGCAGGGGCCTAAGCACGTGGGCCATCTTTCACTGCTATCCCAGGCCATCGCAGAGAGCTGGATGGGAAGAGGAGCAGCCGGGACTAGAACCGTCACCTATATGGGATGCTGGCACTTCAGGCCAGGGCTATAACCCGCTGTGCCACAGCGCCAGCCCATATACATAATATATTTTTTTTTTTTTTTTTTTTTTTTACAGGCAGAGTGGACAGTGAGAGAGAGAGACAGAGAGAAAGGTCTTCCTTTGCCGTTGGTTCACCCTCCAATGGCCGCCGCGACCGGCGCACCGCGCTGATCCGATGGCAGGAGCCAGGTACTTACCCTGGTCTCCCATGGGGTGCAGGGCCCAAGCACCTGGGCCATCCTCCACTGCACTCCCTGGCCACAGCAGAGAGCTGGCCTGGAAGAGGGGCAACCGGGACAGAATCCGGCGCCCCGACCGGGACTAGAACCCGGTGTGCCGGCGCCGCTAGGCGGAGGATTAGCCTAGTGAGCCGCGGCGCCGGCCCTACATAATATATTTTTAATAAATATACTTTTTGCACATTTCTTAACTCCTATGACAAATTACCCATTTTCAGGGAATGGCTCATGATCATCCAGAGCTGTCTCTAACTGGATGAGGAATGTCATGAATTTACTAAATGACTAAAACTCAGTCTAAAACTCAGGACGGTGAAAGGAACCATTTTTTGTTTTCCTTTACACAAATTTATATATGTGTAATAAAATTTATATACATGTACACAAGCATACATATATGTATAAAGTTGTTTTTTTTTCTACTGCCCAGCATCTGGAAAAGTAGCTTAACAGGGGTAAAGAAAAGAAAAATGAAACCAACCGTATGAAGCCATTTCTGGAATATGCTTCAGATGAGAACAATCTTCCAGAACTCAGCTGGATTTTTAGTTGGCTTAAGCATCTGTTTCATTTTTCAACAGGCACAGTTTTAATTCCTTCTGAATTTTATAGCTCCCCCTTGGGAAAACCACAAGATTTCAGATCATCACCACAATACAGAATCTTTTGAATAGCTGTGTGTGGCTCAGGTGTTTGTCAGTCTTTTGTAAAGTTCCAAATGGTTTTGACTTCTGTTATCGAACTCATGGTTTTGTGAATTTTGTGAAAGGGGACATTTTGGGAATGAAAAAAAATGGTTGATTTTTTGTATATTTCCAGATACACTAGTAGCAATATTGTAGCTCTCTCATTGTGGCTAACATGTTTCATTTACTAAAAATGTAGGAATGTGTTACTGAAAGCCAAATTCGTGTTATGACTTTTGGTTATGCCTACAGTTGATTTCATTCTTAAGACAACATCCGTGATGTTACAGTTTGATTACAGACAGTGCTCATGGCATGTTGAGACTGCATGTGGAGACAGGAGTTAAAGTTGATACTTAGAACTATCATGTAGTTACTTTACAGTGATGTTTTTAAAATTGATGCATAGACATCAGCATGTTTCAAATAAATGAGAGTGTTTGTTGCTATAAAAGTTAATCACATTTGAAAGGATGTTGTTAAAGATGATCCTCTGATGGCCAGCAGATGACTCCCACCCTCTGCTGATATTTTCTATATGTGAAATGACTCTTAGAGGGAATAATTGATGAAATGTGTTTGTGCCACAGGGCTCTAAATATACAGATACCTGTTCTCAACCTGCACCTTATTCAAGCTTCCAAATGTGAACAGTAACTACCCATGAATGTCGTCACTCTGGAGATTGAGACGAGTACAACTTTAAAAAATTTGTCTAGGAATTATGACAATTTTCAGTTCTACCCCCACAAAAATAAGACCTAAATGCTAATGGATTGACAGTAGTGTAAACAATTACTTGAATTTGAAATGTTTAAAATCATTAACAAGGCAGAGATAATCTTTAAATCCATTCAGTGCTAAAATTTATTTTTCTGGTTATCATTCTGTTTGTTTTTATTTTTATTTTTTTTTTATATCTTGATAAACTGTTTATATTTTTCCAGAAACCTTTTACTTAAGGTATACACAGTTCATGGATTTCATTAAGTTTCGGAACATAGTGATTCTTCCCACCATATCTGCCTTCCTACCCACACTCCCACTCTTCCTCTTCCTCCTCCTTCTATTCACATTTTTGTTTTTTACTAAGGTCTGTATTCAATTAACTTTATAGAGTCTTCACTTGATAGATGTTTGGGTTGATTCAATATCTAAGCTATTATGAATTGAGCTGCAGTAAGCATTTAAGCAATAGAAAGCATATATATATATTATATATTTCACTAGCATTATTTTTGCATCAAAATTCATGTTTTATGGGCTCTTAAGCATTTATAAATTATAGGATGTATAGCCCATTTGACCTTCCTAGAAATTTACTACTGTGTCATTATTTTAATTTCTTTAACTGTTCTTAATTGGGTGACCTTTATGTATTATTTGATTTTAAAACCTCAACTTATTAATCTCATTTAGACTGATTCGTTTATGCCTGAGAGGAGAATGTGTCTCTCTTATTTTCCTAAATGATTCCTTCTGCTCTATTCTTTGTCTAGTCTCCAAGTTCTTCTGGGATTGTCAAGCGTCCTGTACCTATTTCCAGCCTATTTCTTATTGTCTTCCCCTGTGGGATATTTACCCTTGTCTGTACATGCATCCAGAACCCTCATCAGAATCATCTTTTTTTTTTTAATGATTTTTTTTTTTTTTTTTTTTGACTGGCAGAGTGGACAGTGAGAGAGAGAGACAGAGAGAAAGGTCTTCCTTTGCCGTGGGTTCACCCTCCAATGGCCGCCATGCTGTGGCCGGCGCACCGCGCTGATCCGATGGCAGGAGCCAGGTGCTTCTCCTGGTCTCCCACGGGGTGCAGGGCCCAAAGACTTGGGCCATCCTCCACTGCACTCCCTGGCCACAGCAGAGAGCTGGCCTGGAAGAGGGGCATCCGGGACAGAATCCGGCGCCCCGACCGGGACTAGAACCTGGTGTGCTGTCGCCGCAAGGCAGAGGATTAGCCTAGTGAGCCGCGGCGCCGGCCAGAACCATCTTTAGCTCTAAAACTTTCCCGTATGTGCCCATTGGTAGTGGGCTCCAAGGGTTCTCTCCTACGATGGCCCTTTGCAAAAATTAGACTTTTGACTTTTCTGTATTTGTTGCTTAGGACATGAGTTTAAAATCTGATATTACTTCAGTTGTTTTAGTTTAATGAGGATAAAAGTGTTTTTCTCTTCTCTATGGGAGAGCATTGTACAATAATCTATAATTCTTGGTATAAAAGGTAAGTTTTATTTGATGGACAGTTTCATAAACATTCAAAGAATGTTTTCGAGGAGACTAGTTGTTGGTGAATTAAGAACAAACTGTGCATTATTTCAAAAGAATTTATTTTTTGCTCTAAACCAAATGTCTTTTAATTCATTTTCCTGAATGTTGTTGCCTTGTATGTGGAATCCTCTTTGCCTTTTGTTTATTTCATTTGCAGTTTCTGCTATCTGAAATTACCTTTTGTTCATTTTGTTTTTCATAATTTTTGCTCCTTTCTGTAAGGATGTTTTCCCTGTTATCTTCCTGAACATTTTTTCTGGTTTTTTTTTTTTTTTTTTTTGGTTTGTTTCTAGAAGCAACTGTACAACATTCTAAATTAAGTAAAACATTATTTATGAGATTATTAGTGGAACATGTTCATGGAACTAGATATAGACATTAAAGTATCTAATTTTGCTTTTTCTGTAGGTGTTTTCAGGAGAGCAGGACATGATTGTAACTAAGTGAGACATGAGAAAGAGGGAGGAAGGGAGAGGAGTAAAAGAGGGGAAGGGAGAGGTAACTTGGGCCTGCCCTATTGTACTACAATACCCAGCCCATTGTACACATTTGTTTCATGTGTAGTTTTGTGGCTGCTTTGTGCTTTACAATTTCAGTGCTATTTAATTAAGTAGACAAATATTTTATTTTAATTATATTGTAATCTATGAGAAGATTAGACTGAATTTTGGACATCTATGTGTGCAGCAAAAGATGGTAATCAATTAAGATTATGTCTTGGCTGAAACCTGTGTGTTTTTACGATTGGATAGGTAAAACCACTCACCTCAATCTATTAATGTTGAGTATTCTGGATACTGACTGTCCAGTTTCTGAAATGAGAACTCAGTAGTAAAGAATCATCTATAATACTGACTTTCAAGTTGCTTGAACGTGTGAATGTGCAGGAGCCTGGTCCCTTTTTCTTGGTGCTGCGGATAGGTTTGCCTTCCTGACTTGTGTACTGACCTCCCTTCTGGGATCTGTGATCTGTGATCTGTGATCTGTGATCTGTGATCTGTGATCTGTGATCTGTGATCTGTGATCTGTGTCTGCCTGAGTGAGCTGAACTGTGTACCTGGGTCCCTTTGTTTTGGGCCCCCTGCCTTTTTTTTTTTTTTTTTTTTTTTTTTTTGGGACAGTCAGAGTGGACAGTGAGAGAGAGAGACAGAGAGAAAGGTCTTCCTTTGCCGTTGGTTCACCCTCTAATGGCCGGCGCGCTGTGGCCGGCGCACTGCAATGATCTGATGGCAGGAACCAGGTACTTCTCCTGGTCTCCCATGGGGTGCAGGACCCAAGCACTTGGGCCATCCTCCACTGCACTCCCTGGCCACAGCAGAGAGCTGGCCTGGAAGAGGGGCAACCAGGACAGAATCTGGCACCCTGACCAGGACTAGAACCCAGTGTGCCTGCGCCGCAAGGTGGAGGATTAGCCTATTGAGCTGTGGTGCCGGCCTTGGGCCCCCTGCTTTTTATAACTCAGTTCAGGGGATGAGATATAATTTTAGAGCATTAGTTCCAAATGTCTAGGCTGTAGTTATCTTTAGGGGTTTGGTTGTATTGTGTTTGTAAGAGGTAGTAGAGAAATTCCTGGTTTCTTGTAAGTAAGCAAAGTTATCTTGGATCCCTTTCCCTTTCTATTTTATTGTATATGTTTGCCTTATCTAATTTTTAGCCATCAATTTTTTTTTCTTCTATTATTACTCCCATGGCTAGGAGCTACTCAAATTTTCTATAATCTAGATGTAAGACCTGAATTTCAGGGCTGCCTCTTGATTCAGTGGTCATTATCTGCCCTGAACTTCGTAGCTGTTACTTCTGGCAGTTTTCATCTACTACCAAGAAGACTGGGCCTTAGTATAAGCTATTGCTTGTGTACCTTCCATTTCTTACAATTTTTTCTTCTTTTTGTTCCCTTTTTTTTTTTTTTTTAAGATTTTATTTGTATACTTCAAAGTTGGAGTTACAGAGAGGCAGAATGTTTGCCTATGTCTGATTGAGTTACTTTATATTTGAGTTACTTATATTTACTTATCTTCTTGTTTCATTAATTTTTAATTTCTTGAAATTTATTTGAGAGTTACAGAGAGAGAGAGAGAGAGAGAGAGAGAGAAAAGGAGGAACAGAGAGAGTTTTCCATCTGTTGTTTCACTCCCCAGATGGCTGCAATGCCTGGACCTGTGCTGATTCAAATACTGGAGCCAGGAGATTCTTCCATGTCTCCAACGTGGGTGTAAGGGCCCAAGGACTTGGGCCATCTTTCATTGCTTTCCCAGGCCCTAGTAGAGAGCTGGATTAGAAGTGGAGCAGCTGGGACACAAATCAGTGCCCATATGGGATGCTGGCTCTGCAGGTGGCTGCCTTACCCGCTATGCCATAGCGCCGGCCCTTCCTTTGGGTTTCATGGACTAATTTGTAATTTGTCATTTGTTTTAGGGATGTACATTTTATTATTGATATGATGTGTATTTTTATATAATGAAGGTCTCCATCTAGTGGCCATCTGTCTTTTGATGATGTTAGATTATATTTATTGTAAAGCATAGTGGAAAAGGATATTCTAAAATATATTCTAAAAACAGAGTGGTTTTCTTGATTTGTGTTGCTTTTCTCTTTTCTCCAAGTTTAGCCTACAGTGCTGGCCCCTTCATTGTTTAAAAATTTTTTTTTTTAATTTTTGAATTCCTCCTTGGATGAAATACTGTTTAAAAAAATGCTGCGAATTCCAGTTACAGTCTGAATTGTCTCACTTATGATCTAGTTCACTGCTAATGTACTTAGGAAATAAGTGAAGGATGTTCTAAGTGTTTCAACTCCGATACCCATGTGGCAAGCCCAGCAGGAATTCTTGGTCCTTGGCTTTGGCCTGGCTCTACCCTGACTGTTGCAGCCATTTTTGGAGGGAACCAGCATATGGAAGACATCTGTCTCAGTCTGTTCGTCTCTCTGTAACTCTACTGGTCAAATAAGATAAATAAAAATAATGCAAGTAAGTATCTTTCCAAGTGCTTTGGTGTTTTATTTACTGCTGTGTGTACAGGTGTGTACCATTGGCCTTCTGTGCCAGTACCACCTGAAACGCTTGTTAAAATTAAGATTTCTGGACATTGTTTCATGAATCATTGAACTAGAACCTAGGAGCAGAGTTGGGAAAAACTTTTTTTATTAGTATTAATTTGAAAGTCACAATGTCAGGGAGAGATAGAAATAGAGAGAATTCTTCCATATTCTGATTGTGTCTCCAAATGTCCACATCAGCCAGCCCTGTGCTAGGCCAATGATAGGAGCTAGGAACTCGTTCCTGCCGTCCCACATGGGTAGCAGTGACCCAAGTACTTGAACCATCACCTGTTCCCTCCCAGGATACATATTGCCAGGAAACTGGATTTGAAGGGAAGCAAGGCTCTATCCTAGGTACTCTGATGTAAGGTGTGAACAACTTAAGGGGTAGCTTATGCTGCTTTGCCACACAACCCACTGAAAAGCATGCCTTTTTACAAGCTGACCAAACGATTCTCATGCTGGCTGAAGTTTGAGATCAACTTCTCTGTACTATGTTGATGGGAGGTTACTATCTCAATCCAGATTTGATTTTCACCTCATTCCTTGCTAATTTGCAGTCATGCTTAGTATTTAGTCGTATAAAATGTCATAAGGTATATTTAATCTAACCAGAAGGTTATTTATATTTGAAATGTATTATATTAACTGTACTGTTTTTTAAGATGGATTTTGTTGAATTATCATGTGTTAGTTTAAGAAATATTCCAGAATGAAATTATCTACAAGTAGAGGGTGCTGTTGAATTGAAATCTGGATTTATTATCTTTTCTGAGTGAACATCCTTAAATTTGAACTTACGCCAGGTTCAGAAGGCAGAGAAGGTAACAGGAAGTGGTTGACATTTAAGTGCCTGGAAGCTGGTGTGTTAAAACTTATTTCTCTAAATTGATTTTCATTTGCAGGATTTCATGCACATAAGTTATGGAATAGCAATGACTTTTAGTTGTTTGAAATCATCATTCAGTTAATTTGCAGCATGCCTATTGGCGACTTTTTACTTTGGCTGTGTTGTTTTGCTCTTTTAACCTAAATTACAGTATATTCAAAAATATGAAAACTACCAATGCATTTTATAACTTTTTCTTATTTTGAGATTTCTTTCCAGTTTTTCTCTAAAACTCATGAATTACTATTTTATGACTAATTAACTTGAATATCCTTTCTTTAGATATCCTGTAACTAAATGCTAGTAGTTTGTATTTTAGCATCTTTGTAAACAATGGAAATAGTACAACATGGGGAGCCATTGGTGCTAGCAAGGGCTTATCGCTCGTTTTGTGATTTATAAGGAATTTTTTAGAGGGTGCAAAGAGTGTTATTGTTTTGGATTGGATACTAGCAGTAGGTACAAGCAATTGTATAATGTAACGCCTTAAATTTTTCTAAATATCAAAACCAGTTGGTAAAGGTAATTGTTAAAGAAGTAGTGGTGAGATTAGCTAGGATGAGGAATGCTGGCTCATTGTGGTTGTCTCTACATTGTTCTTAGTTTCATCTATATTTAAGCATGGTTATTCAGTGATCCTTTTTTTTGCCTTGCTCCTGCTGTACACCCATACAAGATGCATATGTATATTTGTGGACATACTTACACACATGGAAGCTATCTGTAATTTTTTTTTAGTCAGTGGATTTTAGGCAAATAAGAAAATTTGTATATAACTAACTATTTTCCTTTGAGATATCCTTGTTTTGGCATAATTAGCCAGACCAAAGTTTGCTCAGGGTAGCGTGAATTCAAAGTGGTTTTGAGCTTTTAAATCTCTTATAAGTAGCTTTGGTTTTTTAAAAAAAGTATGTATATTCATATGCCTGTTTGTATCTTGAACTCATGATGGAGAACATGTTGTAAGATTATAATAATTAATTTGATTTTTAATGGGATTACCACCTTAATAAGATTAGTGATGGGGTTAATGAATTTATAATCTGAGAAACTAAAATTAAAAGAATTTTGATACTTAGAAATAATAATTGTATAAATATAGTTATCTTTTCAGATTTTAAATATGATCTTAAACCAATAATATTTTATTATGTATAGCAAGCTGTGACTAATTTACTTGACTTTTGATATAAGATATTTCTTAATTTTTGGAAGATATTAGAACTAGTTTTAACAAACTTAAGATCTTAATTAACAGACAAAAAGGATTCTTTGGTTTGCTCTCAAAGAAGTTAAAATACATTACTAAGGAGCTTCTCATCATCGTGGAGATGGATGGGTTCTTTGAAAGTGTTTAATTTTATGTTAAGTCAGAAGCAGCACAATAGGGATATTGTTGCCTCTCTCTTCGATAAAATGGGAAATAAAATTATTTTTAAGGGAGTGATATGGGATAGAAAAACCAATAAAAATAGATAACACAGATGTAAATGCAAATGCTCATAAGGTATACAGGAGTAGTTCTCAATTCTAATGCATAGTACACTGTTCTTTATGATTGGAGGCATTTGACCCAAGAGTTTCAGGCTCCGGGCTTCAGCTTTTCACAGCCCTGGTTGTTGGGGGTATTTGGGAGATGTCCCAGGTTATGGAAGATCTCTCTCCCCCTCTCCCCCTCTCCCCCTCTCCCCCTCTCCCCCTCTCCCCCCTCCCTCTCCCCCTCTCCCCCCCTCCCCCTCTCCCCCTCTCCCCCTCTTCCCCCCTCCCCCTCTCCCCCTCTCCCTCTCTCCCCCTCTCCCCCTGCTCCCTCCCCGCAACTCCTCTGTTTTTTGTTTTAAATGTAGACCTCTAAGAAAGTAGATAGTGATAACATGATGATATGATATTTCCTTTTTCTCTCTCCTTGTTTTCTGAAAATGAAGAAAAACATCAATATGAGATGAATAATTTGTGTGATCCTATTTTCAACCCCAGATTGGTTAGTTTTAAGAGCTTGTACTCGAATCTGCACTTATGAGATCCTGACAGTGCAGGGGTGGCTTTACCACTCTGTGCCACAGCACCAATCCCATTGTTTTTATATATTTAAGCATGTCACACAAATCCATTCACATTCATTTTCCAAAAAAAAAAAAAAAAAGAGTTTGTTTTGATTTACTTCAGTTGAATACTTTGTGTGTGAATTGTGTATAAAGTCATAATCAGTAACTATCAATGTTATTTAAATGATTCCTGTGTTTCAAATATGAGTTATGATAATTGACATGTTCTACTATTTAAGTACCCTTAGCTATTTTTTCATTATGCCTTTAATATCAGGAGTATAATATTTCAAATTTGGTCTTGTCATCATTTTGCACATATTTTTAAAAACATAATAACAGTTTGTAAGGATAAGCTTGAATTGTTTTAAACATACATTATTGATAATATGTTGGTAATATCCTTAGGAACGGAAATCTGAGAACATATTTGAAAAATATCCTCTATGAACTGACAATCTATTTCTAAGAATTTGGTTAAATAAAGAGATACAATATATGCAATATTTTATTTGAAAAGATATTCAGTGTACTGTTATTTAAAACAGCAGAGCAAAAGTAACCTAACAACACTCCTGTGTTCAGAAGCAGAGGATTAGTAGAGTAAATATATAGTGGTACAGTTGATAGGAGATACAATTCAACAGTATTAGTCTGTTAGTAATATAGGAAGAATCATTCCTGGTGTGTTTCTGCTAAAACATCATGGATAGTATTTGTTACAGTGATATTAGTACACTTAGAAAGATGAATGTGAGAGATATATTAGAAGAGATTACTTGTAAGTGGTTATTGTGTTCATGAAATTCTTTGTTATAACTGCAGTGAGCCTGTTTAACTACAATTGAGGGAGGGAGAGAGGTTCAAATAAATATTTTTAAAGATTTTTCCTTCTTGAGATGACTAGTTCTTGGATTTTTATTTTTATTTTTATTTTTATTTTTATTTTATTTTTTATTTTATTTTATTTTATTTTATTTTATTTTATTTTATTTTATTTTATTTTATTTTATTTTATTTTATTTTATTTTATTTTATTTTATTTTATTTTATTTTATTTTTTTGACAGGCAGAGTGGACAGAGAGAGAGAGAGATAGAGAGAAAGGTCTTCCTTTGCCGTTGGTTCACCCTCCAATGGCCGCCCCGGCCAGCACGCTGCAGCCGGCGCACCGCGCTGATCCGATGGCAGGAGCCAGGTGCTTCTCCTGGTCTCCCATGGGGTGCAGGGCCCAAGCACTTGGGCCATCCTCCACTGCACTTCCTGGCCACAGCAGAGAGCTGGCCTGGAAGAGGGGCAACCGGGACAGAATCTGGTGCCCCGACGGGACTAGAACCTGCGGTGCCGGCCTAGTTCTTGGATTTTAATGTGATGTGACTTCAAAATGGCTTAAGGCAACAGGATGAATATGATAAAATGTAACAATTATCTGAGCCATTTTCATGATTAATTGATTCTTTTCTATTTTACATGTGGGAAATTTCTTGCCAACTTTTCTCTGTAAAATAGCTTATATTGCCAGTACATCTTTTTTGTTCATCTCAGCACATTTTATGAATGGATATTTATTATAAAAAGTGTCAGCCATCTTCACTTCACTGAAAGAAGACAGTCAGAGTGTTCTCACTCAATTGAGCTGATGGCGTACACTAGTCTGTTTATTTAATCATTTGCTTATTCAGCATTTTTATCTGTGATGGAGTAGAGGCTCTCTTCAGTTTTATGTTTGAAGATGAAATGGAGAGATTTAAACATGATGTATTCTTCTTAGATCTCTGGCTTGAATTGAATTGCTGCTTGCTTTCATTTTCAGGAGAAACATTTAATACTTGCAAAACAATAATCTGATCAATCTCTTTGTTGTTGAGATTGCTCTGGAGACAGTTCTAAACTGCCAACATGATAATGCTTTCTTTTCTATTAAAGTTGAAATATTCCATTGATTTTGATAGCTCATTTTGAAAATGTATTTAAATGAGTAACATTTTGTTTCAGATAAAAGTCTTAGCATACATACTGTGTTATACAAAAAATTTAGCCAGTACATGTTGATGTTTTCTTGCTGTTCCTCAGATACTGTAATTGACCTTTGAGAGAACTGAGTATTTTTATAGAACTAGTTATGAGAAATAGTAGATATGAATTTTCCTAATATATTAAACTTGTTGGATAGCTTTTCTGTACTCCTTACTTCCCTTTCATCACTGAGTTTGAAAATCTAGTTTCTCTTCCAACTGTTTGGTTGAAATTGCTCTCCAAGGTCACAATATACCTACTTTTTATAACACATTCCTCATCTCAGATGCTTGCTTTTCATCAGCCTTGAGGTTTCAGGTGTAACTATTGTAGAATCAGTTAACAGTGTTTGCCACAAAGTTCTGTGATTTCTTTTCTTTCTCTGCATTCATGACTATTCCTCCTTATTTTTAGGTTCCCTCCCTTTTTTTTCCATGTTGGTTATGATCCTGTCTAGTTTGTGTAACATGAGCTGATACAACTTGTCCTTTTTCTGCCTGGACAATTCATGCACATGTATGTTTTATATTGAGTAAACTTTTATTGATAATCAACTGTTCTGCTAACTATATTTACCCAGTAATATAGGTAAATATATGGACATGATCTTATATCTTTCCTTTCAGTAGGCTTTTATTTTAACTTGGTGATCAGAGAGAGGCCTTAAAGGCTGGCATCACAGGCCAAAGCTTTATCCATTAAGCCACAATGCTGACCCCTATATTTCTCTTTTTATTGTAGAAAGTTTTTTTTTTTTTTTTTTTTTAAGATTTATTTGAAAGAGTTACAGAGAGAGAGGTCTTTCACCCGCTGGTTCACTCCCCAGATGGCCCCAATGGCCGGAGCTGTATGATCTGAATCCTGGAGCCAGGAGCTTTTTCTGGGTCTCCCACATGGGTGCAGGGGCCCAAGGATTTGGGCCTTCTTTCTTTTTTTTTTTTTTTTTTAAATATTTATTTATTTGAAAATCTGAGTTAAACAGAGAGAGAGAGAAAAAAAGAGAGATAGAGAAAGAGAGGTCCTCTGTCCGCCGGTTCACTCCCCAATGGGCTGCAATATTCGGAGCCATGCCAATGAAAAGCCAGGAGCAAGAAGCCTCCTCCAGTTCTCTCAAATGGGTGCAGGGGCCCAAGGACTTGGGCCACCCTCCACTGTTTTCCCAGGCCACAGCAGAGAGCTGGATCGGAAGAGGAGCAGCCAGGAATTGAACTGGCGCCCATATGGGAAGCCAGTGCTTTTGGCCAGGGCGTTAACCCACTGCACCAGAGCGCCAGCCCCAGGGAAAGAAAGTTTTTATCCAACTAGGTTTTTTTTTTTTTTTTTTTTTTTTTGGTGACAGGCAGAGTTAAACAGTGAGAGAGAGAGAGAGAGAGAATGGTCTTCCTTTTTTTCATTGGTTCACCCCCCAAATGGCCACCACGGCCAGTGTTCTGTGCGGATCCGAAACCAGAAGCCAGGCGCTTCTTCCTGGTTTCCCATGCAGGTGCAGGGCCCGGCGTACTGAGCCAATCCAAAGCCAGGAGCCAGGTGCATCTCCTGGTCTCCTATGTGGGTGCAGGGCCCAAGTACTTGGGCCATCCTTCACTGCCTTCCCGGGCCACAGCAGAGAGCTGGACTGGAAGAGGAGCACCGGGACAGAATCTGGTGCCCCGACCGGCACTAGAACCTGGGGTGCTGGTGCCGCAGGTGGAGGATTAGCCTAGTGAGCCACGGCGCCGGCTCCAACTAGGTCTTTCTAAAACTAATTCATAGTGCTGTCCTTGACCTCTGAACTCTGAATATGATATTGTCAAACATTCACTACTAACTAAAATACGATAGAATATTTTTGGGAAGAATCATTTAATTACTGTGACAGTAACTAAGGACAAAGAATTATGGAACTCTGTTGGAATATTTATTTATTTTCTTCAACATTTTATAAACATAAAACTATTTTATGCCCTGTTTCATATGTAAATTTTTGATAACATTATTAGAAAATAGATAATATGGTTATTAAGAGGTATTATATAATCCTAGAGGGAAATTATAAGATTCCTTTTATGCCTCCTTTTTATAGGCTGAAATCTAGAATAAATCATTTTACACTTTTCTTCACCTTTTTAGGGTTATATTGTTTTGCTCCCAAATACTGTCTCTAAAAGAAGCAGTTGAGGAGTTCTCTAGAACCAAAAATTTTCCTCTCTGATTTACAATGCATTTAAAACTCCTGCAGATGGTTCCTGTCTTCAGTCCTGTACTATTCCTCCTTATTGGGTTCTTGGTAGAGGAGACGTTATCCCCATTTCCCATTCTTCATTGAAGTTTTGATGAATTTCTTTGCATCCCTGTCATTGTCTTCTGACTTTCAGAATATGTACCCGTAAGAGGCTCTTAGGGAACATGCCTCATATTTCTGAACTGTAACTTACCTGTTATATTTTTTGTGTACCAAGCAGATTTTCTTTTGTTTAATTTAGTGTAGTGTCACTTCCAAGCTAGCAGTCACAGGTTTACTTTGTTCAAGTAGAAAGATTTGGGGGGCTTTTAAACTGGTCAAATTTACTAGGGAAGTTTGTATTTATTACAAGTCCCCGTATTCTTTTCAGTTGATGAGTTCATAAAGTAGCTCATAGGATGACTCCCAAGAAGTGTATGTGAACTTTAATATACATTATGGCATATTCATTCTGTGAAATTGTAGTCTGCTTAAGCTACGTGCCCTGTGACTGCACTTAAATGCTGTTTGTACCAAGCAACAGGACAGAAATATATGTCTTCCTTTCAATTGTAATAAAAAGGAAATGCCAAAATCAATTTAAATTATTACCAAACATAACCTGATTTAAGGCCTTTTAAAGTGAAATAAAAGCTTGACCTTAGATTATGGTTAGTACAAGTTTGACAGCAGCAGTGACCATTGCATAAAATACTCTGGTGCTTCAACTGCCATAATAAAAGCTATGTGGCTCATATGAAAACCTGTTATAACAGCGAATATTCTTATACATAGAAACAATTAATGTAATCATTTTAAATCAGCAATCGGAGAGGTTGCCTGGCCCAGGTCCCTGCAAGGTCAATATGCCTCCCTCATTCCTGCTCAGTTCTAGCGTGGAGCTGCTGCAGTGTTGACATATATCATAATACAGACACGTTTTCATTCCAGAACTTCTCTGAGGCAGTGGAAAGGGGGAAAACAGGAAGCTCTTCACAGACTTCCGTAGGGAGAAAGATGGTTTAAAAATTCATGCTGACATGATTTCTCATGTACAGATGCATCCATTTATTGCCTATTACCTACTGTACAAATGTATTTCAAAAAAAGTTCACAGAAAAATGGAATTAAAGGAATATCCATGGGATTGTGTTTTCATAATAAACATTTTCAGTCAACTTTTTGAAGACTCCTCATTTTAATGAATTTGAAAATTGTTGGCACCAAAATACATTTTTTAAAGATTTATTTATTTGTTTGAAAGGCAATGTTACAGAGAAGGAGATAGAAGAGAGAGAGAGAAAGAGAAAGAGGTCTTCTATCTGCTAGTTCACTCTCCAAATGGCCGCATTGGCCAGAGCTGGGCTGATTTGAAGCCAGGAGACAGGTGCTTCTTCCGGGTCTCCCAGGTGTTTGCAGGGGCCCAAAGTCTTGTGCCAACTTCCACTGCTTTCTCAGGCCATAGCAGAGAGCAGGATCTGAAGGGGAACAACCAGGACTTGAACCGACGCCCATATGGGATTTTGGCGTTGTAGGCGGAACCCACTATGCCAAAGCACTGGCCCCACACCTCTTTTAATTCCATCTTCCTTAAAACTTTTGGAATGCCTTCATGATTCTCCGCAGCAGGGATGAGCAGCATCTGTAGATAGTAGGCAGTACCTGTCTGCTGTGTATACTTGTGAAGACTTTCTCAGCTTCAGCTTTTTAGCAGCATCCTGGCTTGTATCCACTGGATGAATAACAGCTCCTAGTTTTGACAACCAAAAATGTCAACTATCCCCTGGGGAGGAAAATCTCTTGTGGTTGAGATACACTGGCTAGTGGGTACTGCAGTCTGGACAAGAACACACAAGCTTACACACCAAATGCACATTGTGGAAGAGATAAAGCATGAGCCAAACAGATGCTGTGGTGGATGACAGGAAGAGATCGCTTCTAGAACTCTTTCAAATTCATTCTCTTCCTCCTGCTTGACACTTAGAAACTTTGCAATATCTTTGATTATTTATAATGTATAATATAATATATCACAGGTTTGTTTAAAGTATAACTGAATTGTGACTTTTCAACACTTAAAAACTTTATTTTTATTTTAATGCTAAACATTTTTAGTTCTGAATATTCAAAAGGAGTGAAAGCTGGTTTTCTGATTATTCAAGGGTAATTGCAGAGTACAGCCTGTTGTCATTGTCAGTAGATAGGTGCACCACTGAATGTGTGTTGATGAAAGAAGGCCCAGCTCTGTAGAACCATAGAGAATGAATTTTTTTAGATACAATTGTATAGCCCTTTAGATTTACTAATAATGAGTTATTAGTTACAGCTACTGAAAGGCATCCACCTACTTTCCTTCAGAGATTGTACTGGTTATAAACGGGAGTAAAAAGGTCATGAAGTTTGTGTTTTGAAGCGTCGCTTTTTATCTTTTTTATCAGATGGACTGTGGCATTTATAAATAGTATGCCATTGAAAATACAAGAATTGTCTTTATATATCTCTTAAGCTAGACTTTAAATTCAAAATCATTTGTATCAGAATTCAGATAGGTGACTCTACTGTGCAGCTAAAAATTTGTGCTATTCTCAAACAAACAGAAACAAAATCCTGTTAACCTCTTTGAATTGTATCTGTTTTGTTCCTTCTCTGTGATCTGTTTATTATCATTCTTTTTCCATGTTATTAAATCTTCTCAATAGAAATTGCCATCATTTTAAGTTCTTTCCTCTGGTGGCCCGTGGTGTTGGAAGAATGTTGTCAGTGCAGTTTTTGTGCATTGCTGAATGAGTCTGTGTGTCAAAGGCTGTATGATATGCCGACTGACTGTAAGATAAGCCCGCTTGCTGTTTCAACTTCACAGACAAATTAGCTACTGAGTCGGTTTTGCTTTGTAACATTTACTCTGTTGTATACTTACGTCAGAGTGATAAGGGAACTTGGCATCATGGTGGGATACATGATCACCAGGTTTCTCTGTTGGGTATGGTTTTAATGAAGATTAATTAAATTGTGTGAAAAAAGCATTAGGAGTGACTGTGAATAAGTATATTTTTATACATCTAAATATACTTAGTACAAAGAAACCTGTGTAAACATATAATATATAAAATAAACTACCTTCCTTTGTTTTGTCTAGCTAGCAGTAATTTATTAAATATGTTGTTTCTAACTGCTTTTGAAGCTGTTATTTAGATAACTCATGCAGTTTTCTAGTGCTCAGAATTATAAAGTGAGCATTGGACAACAAATCCATTAATGCTCAGATTAATTAAGGATAACTGAGATCTTCAACATGTGAGATAATCATATAATTTGGTCATTTAAAAGGTAAAACTTTATAGTATGAACAATGATTCTTTAATCAGTTTGATTACTGTTAAAAGAGCAATAAGCAGTATCTTGTTTGCTTATTTATTTATTTATTTGAAAGAGAGAGGAGAGGCAGAGAGAGAGGTCTTCCATCCGCTGGTTCACTCCCCAATTGGCCACAATGGCCAGAGCTGCTGTGATCCAAAGCCAATTTGTGAGGTAGAGTCATGGACACAGAGAGGGAAAGAGAAAGAGAAATGTTTTCTGTCACTTCCCAGATGGCCTCAATGGCCAGAGCTGAGCCAGGAGCTTCGTTCTTGTCTCCCTCAGGGATACATATGGGAAGCATCATAAACTTCAAATAAAACTCCAGTGCACATCAATGTGGTTAGAAGACATTAGGTCAGGCAACCAAATGGGACGTTTTATTATTATTATTTTTAAAGATTTATTTGAAAGGTGGCGGGTGTGGAGAGATGTTGCATCTGCTGGTTCACGCTCCAAATGGCCACAGCATTCAGAGCTGAACCTGTCTAAAGCCAGGAGCCAGGAGCTTCTAACAGGTTTTCCACAAGGGTGCAGGGGCTGAAGCACTTAGGCCATCTTACACTGCTTTCCCAAGCCTTAGTAGAGAGCTGGATCAGAAGTGGGGAAGTATGGACTAGAACCGGTCCCGTATGGTATGTCACCACTACGGACAGAGGCTTAGCCCACTATGCCACAGTGCTAGCCCCTGTTTTCAGCTTTTATATTTTTACCTGGTAACTGGAGAGAGGAGGCCATTTACATTCAAGGCAACTATTGATAAGTAACTACTTGGCCCTGCTGATTTTCTATATATATTCCTATTGTTTACTTTGAATTTTCTTTGTACTTCTACTGGGAGATTTTCTGCCTTTACCTTCTTTCATAGGGATGACCATGTTTCTGTGTTTCTGTATGTAGCATATCCTTAAGCATCTTTTTTAAGGCGCTATGAGTGGTGACAAAATTCTTTCTTTTTTTTTATTATTATTATTATTTTTTGACAGGTAGAGTGGACAGTGAGAGAGAGAGACAGAGAGAAAGGTCTTCCTTTGCCGTTGGTTCACCCTCCAATGGCCGCCGCGGCCGGCGCGCTGCGGCCGGCGCACCGTGCTGATCCGATGGCAGGAGTCAGGAGCCAGGTGCTTTTCCTGGTCTCCCATGGGGTGCAGGGCCCAAGCACCTGGGCCATCCTCCACTGCACTCCCTGGCCACAGCAGAGAGCTGGACTGGAAAAGGGGCAACCGGGACAGAATCCAGCACCCCGACTGGGACTAGAACCCGGTGTGCCGGCGCCGCTAGGCGGAGGATTAGCCTAGTGAGCCGCGGTGCCGGCCGACAAAATTCTTTCAATTTCTGCCTGTTATGGAAAGTCTTTATTTCACCTTTATGTATAAATGAGAGTTTTTCCAGTTATCGTATTCTGGGTTGAGTTTTTTTTTTTTTTTCCTCTTAAGACTTGGAATAAATCTCCTAGTTTTCTAATTTCTTTTTTTTTTTTTTTGATCTGACTGTAAAATTTCCAGTGATTTGTCTTCAGTTATAAATATTCTTTATTCTGCCTCACCAAGTCTGTTGTTAAGGCTTCCTACTAATTTTTTTATTTGATCTCCTGAATTCTTCATTTTCAGTATTTCATTTTGATTTCTCTTTAAAATCTCAGTTTCATGGGACAAATGTTCATGTCATCTATGGATTTCTTTAATTTTTGGATTAGCTTCTGTTTACTTCTGAGTACTTTTTTGAATTCTGTTTCAGGCATTTCTACAATCTCCTCATTTTTACATCCTAGTATTTAACATGTTGTTGTGTTCATTTGAAGGCATCATGTTGTCTTCCTTGTACTTGTTCCTTCATTTACAAAATTTATTTTTAGGAAATTGTAGAGATATAATAACAGGGAGCTCTGTTCAGTGCTCCAGGGTGAGGCAAGTGTCCAAGGTGACACCCAAATTGGGTGTGGTAAATCTCTTCCAGGGAGACCAGTGCCTGGTTGCCAGCCCCAGTGGATATAATACTCGTTCGTGCTGTCCCAAGAACCACACAGAGGATCCATGCAGTCCTTGGTCTGAGCACAGGTCGCGCAGGAATGACCCTCACCAAGTGTGTGGAGCCAACCATTGTGACTACCCAAAGATCCAGCCACACCCTGCGCACTCACATGCAGTCACAGTGTTTACCATTCCCAGCACACAAGGCTCCCACAGTCACGAGCATCCAGCCCCCTGTGGATTCTCCCAGCCAGACTCAGGCATTTCCTCGAGGCTGGTTTCTAGGTGCCTGGAAACAAGCTGGTGCAGCTGTTGAAGATGGTGTCCATCCCCTCTCAGCTAGTAACAGGACTCTGCTGCTGGGTAGTTGGGGAGAGGGAAAACTTGCCCCCTTTTTTTCCCTCTAGGTGGGCAGGTATACTGTCCCCCACGGGGTTCCAAGCCCGACTGACACTAAACTCTTCCTGCATCTTTACCGCCAGTGGCTTGGGCTGCTGCAGTCTGGTCTCACCTCACTATCCAAAGCCAGTGCTGAGGCTTTGGATTGCTAGGGTTCTAAGTTGTGTGTGTCCTCAGCCTCCATGTAGATCCACATTGTTACTCTCATTTGCTTAGGGTTTCCTCTGCCATTTTCTCCCTAACAGTTCCATGAGATTGTACTCTCTCCACACTTTTTTAAACTATCTTCCTGTGCATTAGAGTATTTTTTCCTTTTAACTTTTTGAAGTACCTCTTTTAACTTTTTGAAGAACCAGTCCATAGAAAGATTCATGATGTAGCAGATGATAAGTTATTTGATTTCCTGGGATCTTCCCTTTTTCCTATAATATATCCTGTTACGTTATGTTTTTTCCCACACAGTTGAGAGAAGTATCCTTTACTCCACTTCTGTATTTTTTACCTGTCTCAGGGCCACTAAGCAGCAGTCTTCCTCCATACATGCTTCTATCTCCCTGTTACCTCCTGCCACATTCCTTTTTTTATCCTATTAATTTTTTATCGTATTAATTTTTTTATCCTATTAATTCTTGCCATTTCCTTTTCATCTGTTCTTAGCTCAACTTTTACTTAGTTTGGAGAATGGGTAGGAAGGAGCTTCATTTTTGAGATCAGAACATGTTTATATTTTAATGCATATTTCATAATTTTTTTGCTTATGATACAAAAAGGTTACAGTCAAAAAATTTTTTTCCTGTTCTTTAGACTAATGACTGCTTCCTGGAAATTCAGAGGGTATTTCAAAAAGTTGGATCGGCATTGTAATGTAGTGGGAAAAACCACTGCTTGTGATTTCAGCATCCCATATGGGCTCCAGTTTGTCTCCTGGCTGCTCTAGATCCCTGCTAATGGCCTAGGAAAAGCAAAGGAAGATGGCTCAAGTGTTTGGGCCCCTGTCTCCCACATGGGAAACCTGCATGAAGTTCCTGGCTTGTGGTTTTGGCTTGGTCTAGCCCTGGCTTTTGTGGCCATCTGGGGAGTGAGCCAGTGGATTGAACACATCTCTGCTTCTGTGTCCCAGTCTCTTTTTTTCTCACTTTTAAAATAAATAAATCCTTAAAACGGAAGTTCATGAAAATATATATTTTTAAACAAGTATGAAAAGATTTTCATAAATTTCTTGCATTGAAATAACTTACATTATAATCCAGTTTTCCATTATTTGAAAGTACCTTTACTTTTTTTTTTTTTTTGGAAAGGCAGAGTGGACAGTGAGAGAGAGAAAGGTCTTCCTTTTGCCGTTGGTTCATCCCCAATGGCCGCCACGGCCGGCGCGCTGCGGCCGGCGCACCATGCTGATCCAGTGGCAGGAGCCAGGTACTTCTCCTGGTCTCCCATGGGGTGCAGGGCCCAAGGCCTTGGGCCATCCTCCACTGCACTCCCTGGCCACAGCAGAGAGCTGGCCTGGAAGAGGGGCAACCGGGACTAGAACCCGGTGTGCCGGCGCCGCAAGGTGGAGGATTAGCCTAGTGAGCCACGGCGCCGGCCCCTTTATTTTTAATGAGAGAATGATTATTGTTAGGAAGTAAAAGAGGTGATTCTGATTGTGTAATTATAAGAAATCTGTGAATTTACATTGTAGCAAGTTGCAAAGACATGCCTAAAACCACATATCAATTTCATGTTCTCTTCTACATTTTATATTGAATTATGGTAATGTGAATGTATTAATATTATTCTGTTGTCCTGGTATATTTCTACACATGGCAGATTCCATGTTTATTAGTACTTTATGTCCTGTTCTCTCAATATCCTGTTAGTTTTTAGTGGCACGGATCCTGGTGCTTATAAAATGTATCTGCCACATGCTTAATGGACAGTATTCAGCAAGTTGTACATTTTCTGTTTCCAACTTTAGGAAGGTAGGGATTTTAGTAGTTTCTCATAGGGTTGTAAAGATCACTAGTGATAATGCATGTAGCAATTGATTGAGAAAATACATTTTTCACTATAGCTGGTATGTGATCAGCACCCACTAAGTTCCAAGGTATAGATGCTTGCTATTATAATGCTTCTTTGTTTTAAAAATTTTGGGTGAAATGAGAACAGGAAGGAGCCTCAATATATATGGATAAGTGCCATCACTGTCTCCTTGTACAAGAAGACTCTGAGCACCCTTCCTGTATTTGCTTGATTGCTCTTGGTGTGACAGTTACTCATGCTGCATCCATCTGAGGAACTGCGTGTTGTACTTAGGCCTTCCCAGAGGGGCTGTGATTGTCCAGATTCTTGCATGTTGCATGTTGCTGCTGCCAAAAAGTAGTGAAGTTAAGCTTTTGCCATATATTTTATGGTTTCATAAAGAAAGAACGTAAAAGGAAAGTAGCTGAATATTAAAAGATAAAATTCTGCCCTTTGGAATTCTGTGTTTACTTTGTTGGAACTGCTGGAAGAATTCCAGAATAAAGAGAGGGCTCTTCTTTGAAATTAAGTTTCCAGTAACTTCTGTAGTTCAATGCCAATAACTTAACAGTATTTTTTGATATATGCTATTCATTTCAGGTACTTAATAATTTTATATATCTGTTATTGTAAGTTGCCATATTCCTGATATTTTATTATTAAGATTATTTAGGTCTGAGTATTAAACTGAAGTGATATTTCATAGAGAGAATATGAGAGAAACAGAGAATTTCTGTGTGCTGGTTCATTCCCCAAATGCCTGCAATGACTGCTGCTGGGCTGGAGCCAAAGCAGTGAGCCAGGAACTCAATCCAGGTCTTGCATGTGGCTAGTAGGGCCCCAATTATTGAATCATAATTTAATATTTTAGAGTGAGCTTTTAAAATAATTTATTTTAGCGTAATTATAATTTTTAAATTTGTTCTTGGACATTCGAGTATTTAACTTCCATTGATCAGTTATTAAATGCTATTTTGATGTTTGTTCTTGATATTACAGAGATAGAAATGCATTTATACATATGTAAACTTTTCTTGTTGCAGGGTCCCCCCCATTTTCTAATTGGCATCTAAAATTTTGGAAACATCCTTGTAAAAATCAAGCCTCCATATTCAGAACAACTGGTGGCTGGCGCCGCTGCTCACTAGGCTAATCCTCCACCTAGCGGTGCCGGCACATGGCGTTCTAGTCCCGGTCGGGGCACTGGATTCTGTCCCGGTTGCCCCTCTTCCAGGCCAGCTCTCTGCTGTGGCCAGGGAGTGCAGTGGAGGATGGCCCAAGGCCTTGGGCCCTGCACCCCATGGGAGACCAGGAGAAGCTCCTGGCACCTGGCTCCTGCGCCAACCGCAGTGGCCATTGGAGGGTGAACCAACGGCAAAGGAAGACCTTTCTCTCTGTCTCTCTCTCACTCACTGTCCACTCTGCCCATCCAAAAAAAAAAAAAAAAAAAAAACCAAACAACTGGTTAATATGTTTGTTTATTATATTGTGGTCAAATATTCTAAGCATTTTCATTGACTTTAAATGTTTTGTTACTGATTGTCTTGTCTATTTAGTTATTTTTTTTTTTTAAATATTTTATTTGTTATTTACTTGAGAGGTAGTGTTAGAGACAGTGAGAGCGAGAGAGAGGTCTTCCAGCCACTGGTGCACTCCTCAAATGTCTGCAGCTTCCGGAGCTGGGCTGATCCAAAGGCAGGAGCCTAGAGCTTCTTCTGTGGCTTCTACATTGTTGGTGGGGCCCAAGCACTTGGGCCAACTTGTATTGCTTTCTCAGGCCATAGCAGAGAGCTGGATCAGAAGAGGAGCCTCAGGGACAGGAACCTGAGTCCACATGGGATGCCAGCACCACAGGTGGAGCCTATTGTGCCACAGCCCCAGCCCCCTATCAATTTAATTCTTACATCTGTATTTGGTTGAGTTTTACAAATTTGTATTGTTTTGTATGATAACCTATCCCATTGTGACTATAAAATACCCTTTCATAAGTCAAATACAAATTGTTATGCTATGGTTTAAACTGTGGATACATTTCCAGTTGCAGACTAGGAAACTGCCTTTCATTTACAAATCATTTTTGTCATTGTCTGAGTGTATCTTACACTTAGATACTAAATACTGACTATTGATTCTGTCCTAAGATGGTCTTAATTTGTGTCCTTCTAACTCCCATTCATGTGTAAACAAGATAGATTACTTCCTTGATCCGGATCTTTAGAGATCTGTCTGATATCTCCTGTCATAATTTGCTCTCTGTTAGCTTCCTTCTCAAGGAGTTGTCCTCCATTTTGTGGCAAAGATGATGATTAGCTTCTCTCTTCCATGTAGGAATAGGTTCCCATTGATAGTCACTGGCAGAATGTGGATTATGTGCCAATCTCTGAATCAGTCACTTTGGACAGAATTATTGATCCCCACCCCCACCCCCAAAGTGTTACTGAAAAGTTCTCTTAGGAATTAATGATGCAATAATGTTGTCAAATAGCAAATATTAAATAATAAGGAAACACTGTGAAAATCTCCAAATCCTGACCTTTCTCAGATAGCCTGCTTATTGATGAATCTTGTATACCATGATTTCAGCTGTTTGCACATTATAAGGTATAGAGATATCTGTTGAAGCAATGTTGTCATAATTTATTACTGTGGACATTATTGCAGCAGTAAAAGGATTAAATTCGAATTGAAATGAATATGACTCAGTAAAGAGGTAGGCCTCCCATTAATTTTCTTTTCAATGTATATTTCATATAGGTGAAACAAAAGTCTGTGGATGGCATAGGCTTCATGATTTAACTCTTGGTCAAGAGATTGTACAGTTTGCATGTGGTAATTTTGCAGTAAAATTGACTTTCCAGAGAGCATTACACTAGTGGGAAGCCTATTTTCTGATATAACGTGCAGGGCAAAGGAGGAGCAGACCTAGTAAATGATAATTGTTTATCGCAGTATTTTTTGTCAACCTGTCCAGCCCCCCAGGATTCCTAACTGCATTTGGAATTTAAAACAGACCAAAATGGCAAACTGCTGCATTAGCCTTCTTCATTCCCAACTCTTGACCAACTTTTCTCCTTTTTTTCTTTCTTTCTTTCTTTTTTTTTTTTTTTTTTTTTTGAAAGGCAGAGTTAGACAGTGAGACAGAGAGACAGAAAGGTCTTCCCTTTCCATTGGTTCACCCTCCAAGCTGCCGATGCACTGTGTTGATCTGAAGCCAGGATCCAGATGCTTCCTCCTGATCTCCCATGTGGGTGCAGGGGCCCAAGCACTTGGGCCATCCTCCACTGCCTTCTCAGGCCACAGCAGAGAGCTGGACTGGAAGTGGAGCAACTGGGACAGAATCCGGCGCCCCGACCGGGATTAGAACCCGGGGTGCCGATGCTGCAGGTGGAGGATTAGCCTAGTGAGCCGTGGCGCTGGCCTAACTCCTTTATTTTCTATCTTAGCCTACATGAGGAAAGGTTTTGCTGTTTCGGTTTAATGAATAGTGACCACAACTTAGATCTATTGACTGACAAAGACCGTATGTTTCTGTGTCTTTTTTTAATTTCTTGACAATTGCTGCATTGTAACATGCAGCCACATCTGAAGAAATAAATGAAGATATAATTATTTACTGATTTCTTACTGCATATATAGACAGATACTCTTTACTGTGATTATTGTATAAGCTGTAGTGACAGTGCTTATTGTGGCATCGAAAAATGGATGGATAGAATTGTTTTAAGTGGTCTTTACCACTTGGCAGAATGTGGAACTGATATCAGCTATATTTATGATTGCTTTCTGGATGTATTCCATTTCAGATTTAAATATATTAAAAGTGCATGTGAATATGAGGAAATGTAGATCATTAAAATTGCATCTATTATGTATCATTTGGGCTGATTAATGAGTTTCTATGGAGTAAAAATAGCAGTGATCTCAGCAAATCACTTTCTCGATTTTATCAATGGCTTCTTTCTCCCTGGAGTAGTAAAGGAATTCTCTTTTCCATACTTGTAAATGATTTATTACAATAGTGATGATTCTATATTTGTTTTCATGTAGACATAGAATTAGACATTTGAATCGTAGTTTATAGTAGAATGTCATTTCCTGGTCAGAGAAAGCTCTTTAATATTTATGACATGTTTCCCAAGATTTAAAGCTGAATTCACATACTTTTAGTGAAACTCTTTAAGGTCTTCTATTGAAAGGTTCTATATAATGATGAGTTAATTTGGTTTTTAATATAAGTCATGTAAACAGAAATGAAGCAAGTCTTTACGTAATTTAAATATGGTGAGTCAACATAGATTTTAGTTTTCATTTTGTACTGGTTTTTGTGTTAGTCTAGCATTTGAGGCATAAGGTAATTAGTATTTATTTTGCCGGTCACAGATTAATAATGTTAAAATGTATCTGAATCATTTTCTCACGGAACATAAGTTCTTGTGTAGAATAGTGAAGAACTCTAGGAAAATTCAAAATGTGGTTACACTTCGTGGTTATTCAGTGTGGCATATAGTGAAACACTTTGGTTTGACATAAATATATAGATATTAAAACTGAGAGGGAAACTTTCAGAAAGGAATCCATCCACTTATAGAGCCATTTTTGGTTATAAATCCACCCCAAGTTTGTGGATTCTTAGCCCAAAAAACATTTCCAGCATTTGTTATACACATCACCCTCTTCTGCCTGTCCCTAACACAATCAGAGTTAGGGAAATGAATCAGTCAGCTTCATATATATTTGTTTATGTGTAGGTACACGTTCATACAAGGGTACTTCAGCTCTTTATTTAGTGGAGAATTATGCCTTTGACTATATTGTAAATTGAAAGTATGTTATTTCAGAAATTAAGAAAAAAAGGAAGCAAGGGGGGACGGGTGGGAGTCCATGAGAACATGAGAATTGATGAGAACATAAATGATACCTCAAAAAGTTCACAGAAAATTAGAATTAAGTGATGTTTTTTCTTGTAACAATTGTTTGAAATCCATAGATTTTTCATGAACTTTTTGTAAGTACTTGTATGTGATAAGTGAATTTTCTCAACCTAATGTTAAAACATTTCCCTAACATGGAATTAAATTCCCTAAAATCTTTTATTGTTAATTCATGATTTTTTTATAGGAGAACAGAATATGTTTTTCCAATTTTTAGGTTTTATTTTTTAAATACATCTTAGGTGAGCATTCTTAACATTAAGTTGATGTATGAATTCAAAATTATTTTCTTAGGCTGTATCCGTTATAGTGTTGTTATTAATAGATTTTTCATATTTGAAAAGATTATGTTTTGATGGTTGGCATGATTTATTGTGATCTCTTTATATATTCTCATTATTAATCCTTTATCAGATGTTGTTTTTAATATGGCTGGAGCAAATTCGTAACAACACTAAAATATGTGTGGTTTTCTATATTGCTTGTGTTTCTTCTGATTCGTGTTGTTCTGTAGTTTAAAATATTTCATAAAATTAGTAATAATTAAAACATAGTTGTGTTGGCAGATATATCCTCATACACGAGTTGCTAGACAAAGTGAATCTATGTTTTTCTGAAGAAGTATGGCTTAGAAGTGTGTGTTGTTGGGGACAGGGAAAGCTGCCACCTTGTGGTGATGGCATCCCATACAGGAGACAGTTCCAAACCTGGCTGCTCTGTCTGCGATGGCCTGGGAAAGCAGTAGAGGATGGTCCAAATATTTGGGTCCTTGCACCCATGTGGGATACCTGGAAGAAACTCCTGGCTTCAGATTGGCACAGCTGTGGCCCTTGCAGCCATTTTGGGAGTAAACCAGCAGATGGGAGACCTCTGTTTCTCTTTCTGCCTCTGCCGCTCTGTAACTCTGCCTTTCAAATAAATAAATAAATAAATCTTTAAAAAAAAAGTTTGTTGTCAATTAAAATTTTTTGCCATACTTTTCACCTTAGAAAGACTGAAATAAGTTACAGTTGTTCCTAAGGCCATGCATTTTTTTGGTCTTGTTAGCTTTCATTAGATTGTTTCCTGGATTTCAACCACTGCCAGGGAGTTTTCAGGTGGCTGATAATAAATAATTTGTGAGTTTGGAGTGTAGGATAGTGTTTAAGCCATGACTCTTAAATGAATCAATGCTTCATTTTCCCATTGACTAACATTAGAAATTCAGTATGAGATATATGACTTAAAAGTTGATAACCTAGAATTTATTAAAATCTGTTATTTTCCTTTCTCCTAAGCAATAGCACCTTAATTTCTATTTTAATGTTGCAGCAGCTTTTCTGGGTATCGCATAATGCATAGATGGTTACTCGGTGAAATTTGTCCTTGTTTATTACCATCCCACCTCATCTTCCCCATTGAAATATTAGTTCTTCATTAATATTTGTCTACATTCATACTAGTTTTTGACCTGTGCAAAAATGATGGAAAACAATGCAGGATGCTGGCTTCATCTCTTATTAATCAGAAATGTACAAGGATGACTGTCTCCTAACCTCAGATAGTGTTTATTGTTGTCTGCAGCCCATTTGAAGCCTGGATATGGCACGTTTTGTTTTTAGGCCCTTAGATTGCCCATTATTATTGTATGTAAATAGGTGGATTCTCATTGAATAGGAAATTGCAAATTTAAGAGAGATCAGTGTGTAGGATACTCAATCTCCTTGTCATTTGAACAGCTTTTTCCTTTCAATTACTGCCCTTGTGACATCATCCAGTCATTTAGGGCTTTTGTGCCTCAGTTTCTTATCAGTGAATTACTTCTATCATTCAATCTAGGTACAGAATGAACTTCTATGTGTCAGTTCATTTGAAAGAAATAACTGAAACACTCTTCAGTGTAGAAGACAATATATCTGAGTATCATAATTTCCATTTGTGTCTCCTCATAAATGATTTTATAGATTTTTATGAAAATATATTTATATTAAAAACAAATTTACATCCATAAACGTGTGCAGAGCCCTGTTTTTATCTCATCTTGTCCAAATTCATCATTCCCATAAAATATGACTTAGTGTTCATGAATTCAGAAAAACATAACTTCATCTATCTCTGAATACTAATAAATTGAATTTCATGCTGTGTTTTACATGGCACAGCAAGAATGGATTTTCTAATATCTGTATCTGAAATATTCATGTATGTGTTGAGAGATAAAAATTTTAAAAATAATTTCTACAGAGTCTTTTGGACATCCTTGAACAAACTGTTTGAATCAGTTCCTTCTTTTTGCGTAGTTTTTCTTTGAACAGTTTTCTCATGGATCAGAAATATTGAATTTCTAGTCCCATCCCTTAAATTGCTTTATAATTGCCTTACTTTATAAGGTAGACGTATTCTGACAAAGTGAAGCCTGCAAATGTTCACAAGAAATTAATCTGACTGGATGAACTCTCAGTATGACTTCATTGTGTGCATAGACAAGAAAAATAACAATCTCTGGATATTTGTTGTCAGCTACAATTTTATTTTCAATATGACAGTAGATAAAAAATTTTGATATTGAAATATATGACTGTTATTTAAATTAGAATACATTTTAAATGTGTTTAAATCCACCTAGTTACATAGAATAATAATGGGCAATCTAAGGGCCTGAATACAGAACATGCCATATTCGATTTGCTTTTGGAATTCCCAAAGTAGAGTGGTTTAGAGTATGGTAGTTTAGCCTTGAATTGATCAAATTCTATTTTGCCTATAATACATGTGACTTTGTAATTTTACTTAAGATCACTGAATCTGTTTACTCAACTGTTTTTCAAAAATGGTATTAATATAAAAAATATATCGATCTCTCATTCTCTAGACTATGCTTCTCCATAAAGCAGATCTATTGTGTCCTCACTGGATAATGATTAATTGAACTTTGGATAAGAATTTGAGTCTGGATTCCTGCCCTGCAGTTGAGGATTAATTTCGTTCCTCCAAAATATGATGGCCAATCACCTTGTAAAACCTGATATTGGAAATTCAATGAGGCCAGGAGAACTGAAGCATCAAATACCAGATGCTTCAGAGCTGCCCTCTCTTGGAAATTCAGATTCACATTACTCTGAGAACTCTCAGCGATTTTATAAAGATGAGGCCCTGAAGAAATACTTGAATGATATAAGCAAGGGAATTACTCTAAAGTTATTTAAATATACAGAGAGTGAGAGAAGCAGTAGATGAATCTTACATTGACAAGACAGATGGATTCTTCAAAGAAGCTTATACTATTGAAAATTTTCCAATATAAAAGAGAGCTCTTGAGACAGGTTTAGAGTGATTGCAAACACATTGCATAGATAGAATTTGCACTTAAAATAAACTGAGAATTTAAACCCATTATAGTTTTTTTTTAATGACATTTATTTATTTGAAAATCAGAATTACATAGAGAGAGGAGAGGCAGAGAGAGAGGTCTTCCATCCAGTGGTTCACTCCCCAATTGGCCGCAGTGGCCGGAGCTGCTCCCATCCGAAGCCAGGAGCCAGGAGCTAGGAGCTTCCTCCAGGTCTCTCACATGGGTCTAGGGGCTCAAGGAGTTGGGCCATCCTCTGCTGCTTTCCCAGGCCATAGTAGAGAGCTGGATCAGAAATGGGACAGACGGGTCTTGAACTGGCGCCCATATGATGCCGGCGCTTCAGGCCAGGTGTTAACCCACTGCACCACAGCGCCAGCCCCTGTACTTTTCATTTTTGTTGGTTGTCCTTGTATGTTATAAAGTGAATCCCAAGGAATCGAAGTGCTAATCACATGTTATATTTCTTCTAAATTACATTTTTATTTTAAAAAATTGCCAATTTTAAATAATTCTTTGAAAAAATTTTGTAAAAAAGATTTATTTAGCAGCGGAGTTACAGGTAGAGAGAAGGAGAGATAGCATTAGAGATTTTCTGTCTACTGTTTTACTCCCCAGATGGTTGCAACAGCTGGAATTGGGCCTGTCCGAAGGCAGGAGCCAGGAGCTTCTTTGAGGTTTCCCCCATTGGTGCATGAGCCCAAGCATTTGGGCTGTCATCCACTTCTTTCCCAGGCACATTAGCTGGGAGCTGGATTGGAAGCGAGTAGCCAGGATTTGATCCTACATTTATATGGGATACTTACATTGAAGGCAGCATCTTTACTTGCCATGCCACAGTGCCAGTCCCTAAAATAATTCTTTTAAAATAAGATTATTATTATCGTTTTCCCAACAATTATGAGAAGATACGCAAATGAACAGAGAAGAAATATGTATGTTTACATTTTATGTTTAATCACTTTAAATACTGTTATATAGTATTAACCATCTTATTAGTATATTTAAGGAATGAGCACCTTCAATAATATTTTTGATATCTCATTAGGTTAAAAACTTCCGCAAATAGTAGAAAAATATTTTATTAATGTATATTGATTTCACCCTGTATAGTGCATCCATTTTTTTCTTTCTTTTTTTTTTTTTTTTTTAAAGATTTGTTTATGTATTTGAAAGTCAGAGTTAAAGAGAGAAGGAGAGACAGAATAATAAGAGAGAGAAAGAGAGGTCTTCCATCTGGTGCGGTTCAGTCTCCAATTGGCCGCAGCACCGGAGCTGTGGATCCAGGAGCTTCTTCTGGGTCTCCCACGCGGGTCAAAGGGCCCAAGGAGTTGGGCCATCTTCTACTGCTTTCTCAGGCCATAGCCGTGAGCTGGATTGGAAGAGGAGCAACCATAGCTTTAACTCACTGTGCCACAATGGCGGCCCCAGTTAAGATTTCTTAACAATTCGTGTAGGATCATCTGAACTTACTAAGCATTAAATAATCTGTGGAACTAGGAGAATGCTCGATCATTTAGGCTTAGTCATATTCCTTGTTAAATGAGGGACTTAGTTACTACCTAGTGTATAAATGACAAATAATTGATTCCTCTATTATATTAAAGCAAATGTCACGTTCTTTATTCTTAGTGTGTTAGCTAAATAAAGCAAGTCAAAAAATTATGAAATGGAGAATCATACTTTTATTTGTTCTGAAAAAATATTTGCCCTCATTGGAAGGCAATTTTTAAAATACAAACTGCTTGGTTCTCAAGCAATGAGTGGCTATTGCATTTAACATTTTGGATTAGTGGCTGGCACTGTGGCGCAGTGGGTTAAAGTCCTGGCCTGAAGTGCCGGCATCCCATATGGGCGCCAGTTCTAGTCCCGGCTGCCCCTCTTCCGATCCAGCTCTCTGCTATGGACTGGGAAAGCAGTAGAAGATGGCCCAGGTACTTGGGCTCATGCACCCACATGGGAGACCCGGAAGAAGCTCCTGGCTCCTGGCTTCGGATCGGCGTAGCTCCAGACGTTGTGGCCATCTGCGGAGTGAACCAGCGGAGGGAAGTCATCTCTCTCTGTCTCTACTTCTCTCTGTAACTCTGTCTTTCAAATAAATAAAATAAATCTTAAAAAAAAAAAATTTTGGATTAAATTTTTTTGCCTTTGGAGTCATGATTTAGTTTTAAAAGGGCAGAGTTTCCATGAGAAAGAATGATGGGGGGGGGAGATTTTTCCATTTCTGATTTCACTCCCCTGTAATGACAACAACAGACAGGCCTGGGTCAGGGTGAAGCTAGCATGCTGAAATTTATTACAGGTCTCCACAAGTGTGTCGGGAACCAAAGCACTTAGACCATCATCTGCCATCTCCCAAGCATATTAACAAGAAGCTAGATTGGAATGGAGTGGCTGGTACTTAACTGGCACCTTGATATGGGATGCAGGTGTATCAAGTTGTAGCTTGATTTTCTGTGCTGCAGCCTGTGTGCACCATAACGCACACTTCAAATTTCAAAAATTCATAGCATTTTCATAGATTATATACTGAGGGATAGCAGTCAGTTTTGCTATGTGTTGGATAACCTAGCAAAGTTGATGGTTTTCCATTATAGTTTTGGTTAGTGTAGCAATTTGTGTCTTGAAGATAATTAGGTGATAAAGTGCTGGAGCAATATGTTTTTTGAAGCTGGTTAGATTTTAATTAAAAACATAGTGTTTCAGATTTTGCCTTTTTCAATTATTTAAATTTAAATTTCTTATGGAAATAGCAATAAATATTCTGCTTTGTTTATTTAAAAAACAATTTTATTATGAATCATTTATATTGTTAAGTACAATTATAGTGGTTATTCCACTGGAGAGTATCTTAGGTTTACTAGATATGTAGGACACAATAACCTTAAAGGCACACTAACTCATAAATTACCAGAAGACAAAAATATGCACTTCATTTGGTCATTTTAAAATCCTCAAAAGTATAATTTGCAGTCTTTGGCTTCTACTTTATGATGGTTGTGTCATGTACATTTAAGTCATCCTGTACCTTAAGTCTTTTTCTTAATTGTTGCTCTATTAATTTATAGAAAAGGCAGTAATTCTTTTTTTTTTTTTTTTAAGATTTATTTATTTTACTTGAAAGTCAGAGTTACACAGAGAGAGATGCACAGGCAGGGAGAGAGAGAGAGAAAGACAGAGCGGTCTTCCATCTGCTGGTTCACTCCCTAGTTGACCGCAATGGCTGGAGCTGTGCCGATCCCAAGCCAGGAGCCAAGAGCTTCTTCCAGGTCTCCCATGCAGTTGCAGAAGCCCAAGGGCTTCAGCCATCTTCTGCTGCTTTTCCAGGCTATAGCAGAGAGCTGGATCGGAAGTGGAGCAGCCAGGAGTTGAACCGGCACCCATATAGGATGCTGGCATGGACGGTTTTCCCTGCTACACTACAGCTCTGACCCCTTTTGATTTTAAATCAGTTATTAATGCATGTTTTCTACAACCCTCCAGTTTTAGATGTTTGGTGAATTGTTTGCAATATATAATCCAAGCAGGAACTTAATATGCACTGTATTCATTTCACCCCAAACAGTCATTATTTCTCTTTGTCTCTCTGTCCCTCAGATTTCCAATTATTGCTTTGTGTGATTCTTCACAACCCAGTTCTTGAGTCTTTTTATTTTATTTGACAGAGTTAAAGAGAAACGGTGAGACAGGAAGAGAGTTCTTCCATCCTTTGGTTCACTCCCCACATATCTGTCATGGCCAGGTCTGGGCCAGGTAGCAGCCAGGATCTAGGAGCTTTTTCACTGTTTCCAACATGGGCAGCAGGGGCCCCAGAACCTTGGGCCATTCTCCATTGCTTTCCCAGGCAGTGTAGCAATTAGCTAGATTGGAATTGGAGCAACTGCACTAGCTGGCACTCCTGGGGATGCCAGCATTGCAAGTGGCAATTTAATCTCCTGCACCAAAGTGCCAACCCCCAGTTCTTTACTCTTAAAGACCATTTGGTAAACATAGTATCCTCATTCTTACTTATTTAATTAGTTCAACTTTTTTAGTAACATGAACTAGAACACTCAGAATCTATGTTTTTGTGGCCAGTCCAATTTAAAGCAATTTGTATAAAACATATACTAAAACAAAACATATACTAAATCAAAACATGTCATATTTTATGAATAAGAATTCATATACTGTTTGTAGAAGTTTTCTGCAAGACAAAACGGTTGATACTGTTGTTAGCTCCTTGTTGTTCCCAGGTTTTCAAATGGGGACACTATTGGACAAAGAGGGCAAATACATGGTTCTGTTAACTAGTCTCTGTGGAATCTGGGGGTCCATGTTTTAATTATTGAAGTATGTTGCATCATGGATTTTATAGCCTCTGAGCAATTTGATAGAATGTTTTCTCTTACTCATTTTGAATTTATGATAATCCCTCAAATACCTTCTAAGGAATAATCTTTTTTTGTGTATTTTCTCTTATAAATTGGTGAGGTTGAGTTATGTAGACAAAATTTATATGAGTGATTTTTCTGTTTGATTTAATGTTCAGTTAATGAATTTTAAAGCTTTTAATAGCATCTTTCTACACCCATACAATAGCAGTTTGTTAGAACTGCTTTAACAGCTTAGTGAAATCCTGTTGGTTTCAGTCCTCTACACGTAGAATCATTTTTCCTTCATTCTGTCATATCTTTGCCCCTTTTAGTACAAACTAGCAGCACTTCTGCAATTATAGAATTGTCAAAATTTTTTTTAGTCTTCTGTGCTTCCATAAAATAAGTATGTCCTGTACTGATCTTCCTGGATAGGCATATTTACATACTTGGCTTCTGCTGAGATGCTTCATTGGATCCACAGCCTCATTTCTAATCTATTTAGCAAAAGTATGTCCAGCTACACCAGTCTCTGGTCATACTCCTGTTTGACCATGGGTTGAATATTCTTGGTTTCCCCAAGTTCAATAGTTTATCCCTAACTTTGAATATATATATATATATATATATATATATATATATTAGATGTCCCTATTTTAGATAATCTATTTCTTTCTTTTTTATTTTATTTTTTTATTAGAAATGAGTAAGAGAGAGATCTTCCATATGTGGTTCACTCCCCAAATACCTGCCACAGCTAGGGCTTTGCAAGGTGAACTTGGGAGCCTAGAATTCCATCCAGGTCTCCATGATGCATTTGCAGGAAGCAGGAGCTAGCAGTTGAACTGGCATTCAATGTGGTATCAGGGCATCCCTACCAGTGGCTTAATGGCTGTGTACAACGCCTCCTTTCCAAGTAAGGTGTCATAGCACCATTTGCCAAAACAAGATAAACACTCAGTTTTTTTCCACCCCCAAGATATTCTACTTGAAATTGCTGTTTTGCACAATGTTGATCATGTCGATTAGAGCTGCTGCAATTGAAATCATATTCTCTCTTAAATGGCTCATTAGAAGGAAGTGGAACTGCATTGTTGTCCACTGTTTTTTCTTAATGATGAAATATCAGTAACATAGTAGGAAAATAAAGAATTTGCTCCTGGTTTTTCTAAGTTGTTATTTTTTTCCCCTTAATCAAAGGATTTATGTTCTGCTAAAATTTTAAATTTTCAGAATCAGGGCCAGTGTTCTGGTTTAGCAGATTAAGTTGCTATCTGCAATGTTGGCATTCTATATAAGCACTGTTTTGAATCCTGGCTGTTCCACCTCTGTTCCAGTTCTCTGCTCAAATCTATTGTTCTGTAAACCAGATTTTTGCCAGGTGTGCTAGGGATTGTGCTGTACATCAGTTAAATTTATCAGATTGTTTCTTCCCTAATTTGTAGCGTGTTGGCCTAGACGTAATTAAACCTTGTGTGAAATCATCATAGGAGACTTGTTTTATAAAATGTTACTTCTAACTGTCTATTCATGAGAATCAAGGTATGGAGGGTCAAAAATAACCTTTTTAAAAAAATTTATTTGAAAGAGTTACTGAGAGAAAGAGATAGAGAGCGATCTTCCATTCTCTTATTCACTCCCCCAATTGCTCCTGGCCAGGTTCCACACGTGGGTAGCTTCCTCCAGGTTTCACACATGGGTAGCAGTGGCCCACTGATTTGTTCCACTGATTTCTGAGGAACATTTGCAGGGAATTGAATTGAAATGGCATCTAGGACTGCAGGGATGCTGGTGCTGCAGGTGATGGCTCAACCCCCTGTGCCACAGCGTTAACCCCACCCAAACATACTTGCTCCCTATTTTTTAAAAACTCAGTGCTACCTTCTTCCTAATAAATATGTTTGTGGTACACATTTCCCTTTGAAGTATACAAAGCAATTTGTCATCTTGTTTTCCCATTTATAAATGTGAATGTGTAGATTCAAACTTCCACTCCAAAGAAATTTGGTTAATCACTTTCTGCATGTTTGAGAATATAAAGCATTTTGAGACATGTAGTGAGTACATTTTCCAATATTATACAATTCTGGTTGACTCTTACTTTACATACCTATCAAAATGTTTAACACACTCCAACTCTATTGTGTTTCAGTGCACTTGTAGGAAAGACATGGTGAAAATTTCCATGGATATCTTTGTGAGGAAATTTCAGCCAGACAGATATCAGCTTTGGAAACAAGGAAAAGATATATACACCATCGATCACACGAAGCCTACTCCCGAATCCACCCCGGAGGTAAAGGCATGGCTGCAGAGAAGGAGGAAAGTAAGAAAAGCACCCAGGAGGTAATAATCTCCCTCTCACTTCCTTCTTTTAGTACTTAGTAAAGTGACAATGACTCATTGACTGTGATGGTTTCAGGGGCTGTTTGATTTGAAACTACCAATTCATCATAAATTTACTTAGAATTTTATTGAAAATTTAAGGTACCATATTTTGAATTCTCACTCTATATGATAAATGGAGCATAGGAAAAGGTGTATAGCATTTGAGAACAATCCTGAAGTAAATATACATGGCAAATAGAACAATATAGAATTTGACTCCCCATAGTAAAGAATTTTGAAGTTGGATTGATGAGCTCCATTCATATCCATTAGCTTCATTGACTTGATTTTAAAAATTTTCATTTTCCTACCAATTTTCTTTCTGCCTTCAATACTTATCTTCTTCTTTCATTAGGCATCTGAAGTGCTGCTTTTCTCAATGGGATACTTATATTTTACCACATTCTCTATACTTTTTTTTTTCTTAAATTAGATAAAAGCAGAGCATGTGGTGTTTCTGTGACATGGGTGTTCTTTTCCATTCCATTTTTGTATTCTGGGCCATTTCAACAGCGTTCACATCTGCTGTGGGCATCTTACTGTTTTAATACCCTTGCTGCTGGGTTATGTTTGGTGTTGCTTTGGCCCTTTAGCTACCTTGTAAGGTTCTCATATTTTCTGTTTGTATATGTAATATTTTCTTCTACAGTATTACTCATTGTTTTTCTTTCAGATTGTAAAAGTAATATTTGAGCATTGGAGAAAATTTCTAAAATAAGGAACAGAATAATGAAGGAATCCCAAATCACCCATAAGCAATCTGTCCAGAGATAACCAGTGTTAACATATTGTATATATCCTTTACATTTATATATATTATATATTATGTAATATCATATATATTTCAAAAATTGGGGCCATGCTCTATTAAGTTATGAGCATTTTTTTCATGTAATTAATATTTGCTACAAGGTAATTTTTAATGCCTGCATGTATTTATCAGATACCCTGTTGGACTTGTTGGCCTATTTCCTTTTCATTTTTTCCTTGCCATAATCAAACAACTTGTAATTTTACATCTGTGCCCACACTTCTGATGCTTATTTCCTGATTTTCTTCTTTCCTGACCTTTAGTTTTTGTTATTTTAGAATAGTAGTGAGTGAAGAAACCTTAAGATCATGGAGTAGAACTTCCGCATTTTATGAGGCATAGAAGTGAGGCACAGAACTCATTACCTCTAAAAGCTCAGAGTTTGATATTTTACACTACAGTTTATAGTGGTGATTTTCAAACTGTTAAATCAGTTAAATTCAGTGTATTATGTCAGGACCAATATTTATGATAGGAAGTATATAATTATTATAATTATTATACCAGTGTCATAGTCCTTCCCATGTGCTAAGGGTAAGTACTGATTTATGACAAGTATGGACATGTCTATATGTGTCTATTGTGACATCATCTAGTGTATGACTTAGTATGAGTTGCATTCAGGATTTAATAATATTAATTTGGAGGGTACGTGTATTTGTAAATGTCCTAAAGTATATTCACAAAAATGCCAGCTTTGGAAGTAGACAATATCCTGTCTTCACTTTAGAAGACATATTTTTAGAACAAATTAGAAGGACTCCTCCGAAGAAGCTTATTTAATATTATAAGCCTTATATTTTATAGAGCGTGCTGGTTTCCCTTAAGTAATACCTTCTTTTTAGAGAACTTGCACCAATGAGAAGTCAGCTCTCTGTACTATTAGGTTCATACATAATGTAGAGCTTTTCCACAAAAAAATCTGGGCCAGGGCACAGATCCTAAATAAAAGTGATGGTAAAAATGATGATGCTTACTATTGCTGCCATCAGCAGCTGCTAATGCTAATTCATAGTGGGTGTTATCGGCTATTCCCTTTAGCTTTCATCTTTGCCCTCCCTGACTTCCAACATTGCTGTTTGTCACATGCATGTGTAGAAAATATGGTGTGAGTTCATGTGTGTGTGTGTGTGCATGCGTGCATGTGTCTTTGCTTTGGACTCAAATTGAAATCTAATAGTTTCTAATAGTTACAATGTATATTAGGTATAAATATCAAAGTAGTCAAATGACTGGCTGAAAAATACTAAAGGAGGAAGAAAATGAAATAATGTCCAGTAGTTGTTATAAAATATAAAATAAATGCCATGAACATTCTTATAATTCCTTTGAACTACTGATGACTTAATCTATGACATTTTCATGAATGCTTTATGATGATAGAAAGCTCAGATAAATAATTGTCAAATTCACTTCGAAAAAAAATAATTTGCTTAGATTTGAACCACTTTCTAGTTTTTCTGATTTTCCTTTACTTTCTTCATTATCTAATTAATATTTTATTTTTTGATTTCACTTTCTGTCATTTATGTTTATTTAATTGAATTTTAATTTTTTGTTCTGATATTAGAATTTAAAATTTCAATTTTAGACTTCAGCTATTAACTGTAAAGATTTTCTTTGCATAGTAACTTAAGAACTTAGTTTTTTCTTTGTTAAGCAAATGAAATGACATTTGTATTGGGATGTGCTTTTTTATATTCATTACAATTCTCTGTTCTCACCTCTACTTATCCTGTTAATAGCTTCCAGAGCACTAGGTGTCACACTAAAAGGCATAAGGCTGAGGAGGATGAGGAAGTCTCAGCTGATGCTGATGGGGCAGAAATCTCTAACCTTGACCCAGACACAGATGAATCCAAAGTTCACGTAAACTCTGAAGAGACAGCGAGGCTGGGAATCATAGAAGGGGCCTCTTCCAGGAGCATGCAGGTGGATCCCACTTTATCAGATGATATCTCACTCTCAGGTAGGAAAATGGCCAATTATATTGCACATACATGTGTGGATATTTGGTGTTCTGATCCCTTAAATCTGTGTTTACTAAGACAGATATCTGAGTAGTCCACATAGCTTAACTAGTTGTTATATAGAGTTACTGTGTTATTCAACAAGGAAGCCAAGGGAATGTTATAAAAGGCATGAGTATTGCTGTGAGACAGATAGCCACCATGCCTATTTGGTTTAATAAAAAAGATTTTAAAATGAAAAAAAATTTTTAGTGTAACTAAATTTACAATATACAATAAATTGTTAGAAAGCTTCTCTTGAATTTATATGAAGTAGAGAAAAACAATTATAGATAATTCTTTGCAGATTCTCAGCTTTCTGCTTAATGTTAAGAAAAAGATAAAGATTAAGATATTAAAAAGGGCTGGTGCCGTGGCTCAATAGGCTAATCCTCCACCTAGCGGCGCTGGCACACCGGGTTCTAGTCCCGGTCGGGGCGCCGGATTCTGTCCCGGTTGCCCCTCTTCCAGTCCAGCTCTCTGCTGTGGCCAGGGAGTGCAGTGGAGGATGGCCCAAGTGTTTGGGCCCTGCACCCCATGGGAGACCAGGAGAAGCACCTGGCTCCTGCCTTCGGATTAGCGCGGTGCGCCAGCCGCGGCGGCCGTTGGAGGGTGAACCAACGGCAAAAGGAAGACCTTTCTCTCTGTGTCTCTCTCTCACTGTCCACTCTGCCTGTCCAAAAAAAAAAAAAAAAAAAAAAAAAAAAAAAAAAAAGATATTAAAAAGAAAAACATAGAGTCAAAGGGAGCACATAAACAAGTCTAGTACCTGCTAATACTAACCGATAGAATAAATAAAGGGAAGAGTGATCCAACATGGAAAGCGAGATACTCAGCAGACTCATAGAATGGCGGATGTCCTAAACAGCACTCTGGCCTCAGAATCAGCCCTAAAGGCATTCCGATCTGGCTGAAAAGCCCATGAGAGTATTTCAGGCATGGAAAGCCAAGACACTCTGGCAAAAAAAAAAAAAAAAAAAAAAAAAAAAAACACCTAAATGAAAGATCTCTGTGAGTGAGATCCCAGTGGAAGGAACAGATCTTCAAAGAAGGAGGTACCTTTCTCTGAAGGGAGGAGAGAACCTCCACTTTGACTATGACCTTGTCTAAACAAGATAAGAGTCGGAGAACTCAAGGGGCTTCCATAGCCTTGGAAACTCATGACTGTTGCATAGGGAGATTACTGATGCCATAAACGGGAGTGTCAATTTGTAAAGTCAACAACAGGAGTCACTGTGCACTTACTCCTCATGTAGGATCTCTGTCCTTAATGTGCTGTACATTGAGGCTTAATGCTATAACGAGTACTCAAACAGTATATTTCACTTTGTGTTTTTATGGGGGTGCAAACTGTTGAAATCTTTACTTAATGTATACTAAACTGATCTTCTGTTAAAAAAAAAAAAGAAGAAATTATCAATTCCCAACTTGACTCTCACTGGGATTAAACATGACAATAGGTCTGATCTGATTTCATCATCATTTAAAAAATCATCTATTATTTTTCACTTTATGTTTCTGTGTGGGAGCAAACTGTTGAAATCTTTACTTAATGTATGCTAAACTGATCTTCTGTATATAAAGAGAATTGAAAATGAATCCTCATGTGAATGGAAGGGGAGAGGGAATGGGAAAGGGGAAGGTTGCGGGTGGGAGGGACGTTATGGGGGGGAAGCCATTGTAATCCATAAGTCGTACTTTGGAAATTTATATTCATTAAATAAAAGTTAAAAAAAAAAGAAAAACAACATACAAAGCCTGGCTGGTGAAATGTTATGTACATCTCTCTGCCTGCTCCTGTTCTAAAACTCACCTGAAAAGTCTCTGCTACTTTTATTCCCTTTTAGCATAATTATTCTGAAACTCTGTAATACATTATTTTAATATTTGTTGGAGTTTCTATCCTTTTAATAATCAAGCTTCTTGGTAATTCCTCATACCATAAACCTTCAATTGTGGGTCTACTCCAAATTCAACATGTTTTTTTTGCTTCTGTTAAGCCACCATGTCAGTTGGCCTGGACTATTGCAGAAATTGCTCCCATGCTGGTTTTTTTATAGTATCCACTCTAGTCACCACTGCTATTCAGTTCTGTGTATTGTAGTCATTGTGCTTTTTTTGAAAAAGAATGAAAAATATGCTTAGGTCTTGCACAGTTCACTGGAGATCTATATAAATATTTAATTACAACCTATAATGATAAGTAAGTAACATTATAAAGATGGAGTAGTGTATTGCTGATTTACCCAAGAAGAACTCAGACAGTTGCTGGGGAGGCAAGCTTTCCTGTTGTTGGTGCTATCTGAATTGAGTTATGATGGACGAGGAGAAGGATTGCAACAAATACAGAGAAGATGGTTGTGCAATACCAATGGATAATTTTTTGTAGTCCTTCTTGATGGTTTATACAACACTGGGTTGTGTAATACTTTATGAATTCCTGGATGTTTTGGCAAAGAGGAACTAAATTCAGTAATTTTGTTGCTATATTGTGCTTGGCATCTTGACCTCCAGGTTTTGAATTCTGGCATAACACAGAGAAGTAGAAGACATCTCTGGGTTCAGAATCAGGTTGAAATGACACTGCAGTGTGTGTGTGTATTTGTGTGTGTGTGTGTATGTACTCTTGTACCCACACATGCATGCTGTAGGCAAATAGAAATGCTTATCACAAACATGGTAAATATTTGAGGTAAGGGCTGTGCTAAGTAATTTAGTTTGATGCATGTATCAAAATATTGCTTTGTACACCTTAAGTAAATAATTAGTGTTCAGGAATAAATGAAATAATATCTTTTGGCAGTATTTTCTTTATGGTCTCACCTTAGCTTTCATAGGTGACCTTTCCCATTCATGGCTGTGGACGTTTACTCAAGAAGTTGAAAAAAAAGTCATTTGGGAAGAGTTTAACAATTTTATTTAGAAATAATTCAATGCAAGAATTGTCAACAGTCTTTTGTTTTACTCTTTAGGAAACTGCTGCTCAAATGCATCTATAATGGAGGAAGTAAGAGCAGAGGATGACAAAACCTACACCATGACTGTATCTTCCAAACCCAATGCATCTGATGATTCTATCCCATTGTCTCGTGGCCATGTGAAGGTTGAGGAATCAGCCCCACCCAAGCCTTCATGGCCAAAGTCTCCTGAATCGTGTTTGTCGGTGGCAGAGAGCAATGGCGTGTTAACAGAGGGAGAAGAGAGTGATGTGGAGAGCCGGGGAAGTGGCCTGGCACCAGGGGACATCCCTGTGGTACCTAGTGGAGAGAGCAATGGCTTCAAAGTCCCCAGTGTATGTGGCAATATTAATTTTTGTTGTGTTCACTCTTTGGTGAGAATACATTTTTTTAAAAGATTTATATATTTATTTGAAAGTCAGAGTTACACAGAGAGAGAAAGAGAGGCAGAGAGTGAGGTCTTCTATCCTCTGGTTCACTCCCCAGTTGGCCAAATGGCCGGAGCTGGGATGATCCGAATCCAGGAGACATGAGCTTCCTCCGGGTCTTGGGTGCAGGGGTCCAAGGACTTGGGCCATCTTCTACTACTTTCCCAGGCCATAGCGGAAAGCTGGATCTGAAGTGGAGCCACCAGGTCTCAAACCGGCACCCATATGGGGTCCTGTCATTGCAAGTGGCAACTTTACCCGCTGTGCCACAGCACCAACCCCATCATATTTACTTTTTACTTGATTTGTATCCATCTTCCTTTACTGGTATTATGTTTGCTGCTTGAGAACTGGGAACTGCTGTAGCTCCTACTGCTAAAGTCTTCTTGTTTGACCCTTTTGGCCCAGGCATGGTGATTCATTTCTGATGGAAATGATCATCCTTAATTTGGCAGAACTCTCTTCTCTATGATGGGAAAGAGCAAAATCCCCTGCCAGATATTCCTAGGGGAATATCTGTGTCTAAAGGACATGGTCCTTATATTTTTATGACCATATAATTCTAAATTTAGGCTTGTTTTTAAAGAACTTTTCAAAAATTATCAGCTGCTCAGCTTATTGCAGATTTGATAAAGTGCACTGCACTTAATACTTTAAGAGGAAGTGTAACGCATTGTTGTGGCACAGGAAGTTAAGCCACTGCCTCGGATGAAAGTATTGCGTATCAGTTCAAATCCCAGCTGGCCTGCTTCTGATCCCACTTATTCCTAATTTGCATTAATTTAAAAGAAGGTGGAAGGAGAGTTAATTGACCTCTTATTTCAATAGCAATGATTTCCTGTGTCATCTGAATTCACAGTTAATTTTCTTCAAAGATAGTTTTTTTGGAGGTTTCTTCTTAATTAAGGTATTGTAAATCAATTTGTTTTTGTTTTTGCTTGAACATGTTTTTAATTATGGGTGTTTCTGCTGCATTTTTATTCTTCATCAGATAATAGAGGGAGAGACCAAAACTGCTAAGAGCTGGCGCCATCCGCTGAGTAAGCCTCCGGCCAGATCCCCAATGACTGTTGTAAAGCAGCAAGCAACAAGTGATGAAGGTGAGTTCTGTTTTTCAGACTTTTTTTTTTCTGTAAAGATGTTTGTTAAAAGAAACTGTTCTTAAAACAGAAATTGCTTTAGTAGGTAGGAAATTTGATCACTTGGTATATATAAGTCATTAGGATATCATAGGTAATAAATACTTTGCAAGCAAAACAAAAATAGATATTAGAGGAGAAATATATTCATATATCCATATATTATATAGCTGTACTACCATATAGCCATATGACCATCTTTCCAGAATTTGGTCACCATTGTCATTGCTTTTAGCTTTTATCCTTCATATTCATTCATTATCAGATTCAAGCTTCTTGTTTAGATTAAAATTTTCCTTTTACTCATTGTCTTCCTTTTTAAAAACATCTTTAATTAGAAAAAAAATCATAATATAAAAATTATATGAGGATGGTAGCAGTTTCTATAAAAGCAATATACAGATGAATTCTGCCTGCATGAAAAGATGGAATATTAATTATTTGTGTTTATTCCCATATCACATTATGTTAAGTTCTTCTTTTCCCTATTTTACTACAAACTATGTTCCCCTTAGTGTCAAAATAATTAAAGGATATTTTCATATAGAGTAACTAATACTTAAATTGCCCATGAATTTGATTAGTTTTTCCCATCATAGCCTATCTTTGTTTGCTTTTCTGAAAGGAATGGCTGTACTAACATGTATGGAAAGCCACTTTCTATGATGTCCTTATTTTCCCTGAAGTTGGTTTTGATGTGGACTAACATAGATTGGCCCAGAGTTTCTCCTTGGAGAGCAGTTTTGATTTCCAACTGTGTAGCTTGCAAAATTTATAAATGGATTGGTTTAACAAAGTTGTCCCATGGGTTTGAGGTTAAATATCTTGCTGAAACATTGATTATTGTAGCTTTTGCAATACTCTCACTTTCCATTTTAATATGTTATGGACTTTTGGCATCCTCTGGGGATTTCTGAGAATTGAATAGATAATTCAGATTATTTTTTTGGTGGATAAAGATTTATGCAAGTTTCCAAACTGACAGTGGGAGATATTCTCTGGCCTGGGGTGCATTTCTTGAGTCCTTGGGCACTACAATATTTCCTCAGCGTCTTGCCTGGAAGTTCCTGTTCTTTGTTCATTTGGAAGTGAATGGATAGTATCATTGGAAGAATGTGATGAAGTCTGGTATTGGTGCTGAATGGGGGCACACAATTCCAAGTGAGCTTCCTGTTCCTGTGTGGATTTTCCTAATCTGACTTCTTGGCTCTTTTTGATCTTTGTATGTATGGGAATAACAATATTCGAGCCTCTTAGACATGGCATCCTTAAACAACAACCAGTGTCCTCTGAAGGAAAATGGTTATTTATCTAGTGAATCTCGAATGTGACTTTCCATACCTCTTCCAACCAAAAAGGCTGCAAAAGGGAATCTGTGCAAGAGGGAAATGAATGCCCTTTGAGTTCCTCTTTTCTTTAAGACACTGTGGAGGTAATTCTGGTGGGTGGTTGATCCTAGAATTACAAAATAAGTGAGGATTTTCTGACTCTAAGCTTTTCATTCCTGGAAGAACATTTTCTGTGTTTAGCAGTAGAACCTTTTCCACTCTGGATATAGTCAACTGTGTTTTTTGCTTCTGTGAGTTTGTTCAAGGTGTTGCTTTATCTGTGATACCCTCTTCCTCCTTGGAACCATGCACATTCTCTTCCACCTTTACTCCCCATTCACTCCGTATTACTTAACTGCATAATTCCTCTCATCGTTGCCCGTTGTGCTTCGTTAGTGTCTATGTGTACATCTCCTCACTCTTGCTCTCTTTTGTCTCTCTTCCATTTCTGTGCCAGTGAATTTCTCACCCCAATCTCTGTGGTACAAATCACGTTTGGGACCAAAGCAGGACTGCCCTGATCACCTGAATATGGTGATCCCTGAACTTTGAAATTAGCCACTGGTAGGACAGTCAGTTGCCTCAGTATATTTTCTACTACCATATTAAAGAAAAAATGTAAATTTTTGTCCTGGAAATGTGTGTTTGTGTGCATGTGTATGTAAATATATTGCTTCAATTAGCTGTAGAATTATGAACTACATATAAGTACATCCAAGTGTATCAGCTATTTCAGAATTCTGATAAAGTTTGAATTTCCCATACTACCATGCTAGGTCCTTGAACTTCCTCAGAGTTACAGTTCAGTTACAGATGTGGCCAATGTGAGGGAGCTTAAGGGCTTCTGGGGTCATAATACCGCAATGGTTAAGTAAGTGACTCCTTCCAGGGACTGGCTTAGGATTTGTTTTGTTTGCGTTATGGTGGTCCAGTGATTTATTTTTATTCTATGCTCCAGGAAAGGAATTGTACACATATGATATGTTCAGCACAGTCAGTGTAAAATGTGATTAGGGAACAGTATTTTTTTCCTCTTAAATGCTGAGAAAGTATAGCCTGAGGAAGAAAAAAAGATCAATACTAAGTTAGAGTTGAAAAATCACTAGCGAACTTAAATTTGCCCATGTTTGGGTTTTTTGTTTTTGTTGTTTTGTAACAGTATCCTTAAGCCCACACATATTGATACATCCATGAATATCTACACATGCACAAAGCACACATGCACACATATTACACAATATGGTAAAATGAGGAAATCATTTGATAGAGTTGAAAGCCTAAATTGAATAGGTTAAAAAGCTAATAATGGAGAACTGAAGTTTGGTATTGCAATTCAATGAAATACTTTGAGGCTACAAATAATGCTTTTCAAAGTACTATATTTTATACTCTTGGGATAATGCTTGGAAAGCGAAGTTAAATGATATGGTTCAACTCAGTTTGTCTAAATTGGAACTATTTTGAAGTGAGTAAATATCTTTTGACAGTCTTAGGATGCACATAACCTGTATCTTGTGCTTTAGTATTTTGTACTTATTGTCTTGCTACCTGTTGTTCACAAATTTTTAAAACACAGAACTACAGAGAGAGAGAGAAAATGAATGAAAGAAAGAGATCTTCCATCTGATGGTTCACTCCCCAAATGGCCACAACTGATACGAAGCCAGGAGCCAGGAGCTTTTTGCAGGGGACCACGCACTTGGGCCACCTTCTGCTGCTTTTGCAGGCAATTATCAGGGAGCTGAATCAGAAGTAGAACAGCCAGTTTTCAAAATGGTGCCCATCTGGGATGCCCACCCTGAATGTGGAGGCTTAACCTACTAGACCACAGCCAGGCCCGCTGCTTCTGTATGTTTCATCAGCAGCACTTTAGTTGTTCTGGCACAAACTTTAGAACTTGTTCTGAGCTGTGACATTAGGCAGTTGACTGCCTATACTGACATCTGTGTCTGATCGTGCTTTTTGTCACCTCTTCCCCTTCTGCTGGTTCATTATTCTTAAAGCTTTAACCCTGTACACATCTGTGCATTTGTATACCAATATTTGACATTTAGAATTTTTACTATACTTGTTTCCAATGTTAATTCTGCTACTTATTCTATTTTGTTAATCTCACTTCTTTTGTGCCTGTTGTGCACCTAACTTCTTGGTTAAGTGCTATGGTTAATGAGGTTTCTAATGTGACTGTATACTAAATAAATATGTGTCCTACTAAATATATAGGAGACCTTGTAGACATGACAGTAGCTGTCACTGTGCTGCTTTGCTCTCATATTCTTTTAATCAGTTGATAGTCATTGTAGTCAACATATTTGTGCTGACAGTAGGGTTTGTTGAAAATTGTGAAAATATTGTAATATGTATTTCATAGTCAGTGTAAAACTTTTTTTTTTTTTTTTTTTTGACAGGCAGAGTGGACAGTGAGAGAGAGAGAGAGAGAAAGGTCTTCCTTTTGCCGTTGGTTCACCCTCCAGTGACCCTCGTGGCCAGTGCGCTGCGGCCAGCGCACCGCGCTGATCCGATGGCAGGAGCCAGGTACTTCTCCTGGTCTCCCATGGGGTGCAGGGCCCAAGCACTTGGGCCATCCTCCACTGCACTCCCTGGCCACGGCAGAGAGCTGGCCTGGAAGAGGGGCAACCGGGACAGAATCCGGTGCCCCGACCGGGACTAGAACCCGGTGTGCCGGCGCCGCAAGGCGGAGGATTAGCCTAGTAAGCCGCGGCGCCGGCCTGTCTCTTTTGTATATGATCTATATATGCACAGGGATTTGGTGTTTTGGATTGCAGTTAGGCTATTTCATAAAAAAAGTTATTGTTTACTAGTGGTATGGTGACTGAAACATTTCAGCGCAGCTATCGAACGTTCTGTTTGTAAGATGGCAGTATTTTCAAGAGGTTACTTCCCTATATTTATCCACGATGGTGACTGTTTTCTCTGTTTCCTTCTCACAATAATGTTTGTTCTGGTACTTTCCATGTCTCCTAGAATAGCCACTTAGCCATTGCTTATTTCCATATTCATGAAGAAGTTTCTGACAATGTGGGGCCTGAGGCAATGTTATAACCTGCTTCTGTAAATTCAGAATTAGAGGTAGACACAGAGAGGAGAGGTCTTCCATCTGCCTCCCTGAATGGCTGCACCAGTCAGAGGAGAGCTCAATCCAAACCCAGGCGTCAGGAGCTTATTCTAGGTCTTCCACATGGGTGCAGGGGCTCAAGGACTTCAGCCATCCTTCACTGCTTTCCCAGGCACATTAGCAGGGAGCTGGATCAAAAGTGGAGTAGCATGTCTAGATCCAGTGCCCATATGGGATGCTGGCGCTGCAGTCTGGGTCTTTCACCCGTTGCTCCACAGCACCAGCCCCTGTAAATTCAGGTGTATCAAACAACTTTATATTTAGGCTTGAGCTTTTCTTGACTCTCTTACCTGTTAAAGGACTTTCACAGTGTTTTGTGATGATCTAGGAATCTGTTTTTACCATGAAGTGCTGTTAGGACAGAATTTTGCTTTCTCTGAAATCTGGCAAGCATTACAAATTTTCATCAAAGAACTAAGTATAAAAGGGACTTTTGCAGTATTAATTTTTTAGTTTTCTTTTTACTTAAGGATCACAGGTTGAGTAAAGAAAGTAGTTTATGAAACTCTTGCTTGGCTGTAAGAGCACAGTTTACACCTTTTTTTTTAGGCAGTGACTGAATGATATCATTAATATTGGATGAAAATATGCAGTTATGCTTAAGTGATCCTCAATTTTTTTGTGTGTGTGGAACTGTTAAGACTTTAGAGTATTTTGAGGACCCAAAGAAGTTTCTTTTCTTTTTGTGGATTTGTCTTACTGACATTTACTCAATTGTCAGGGAAGGTTTTCATTATAAAAGTAGCAATAATGCATTCATAAAAACTTATTTTCATAAAAAGTGATTTCTCCAAAGCATAAATATTAATAGCATAGCAAAATGGTGGTATATGATGTTGCTGGCAGAAACATCAATTTAAATAGCTATCAGTGCTTAATATTACCTTTATACCTTCATAAGATATAAGGATATTAGGTGAGGGTTTGCAGCATGTGGGTGGAGTATAGAAATAAAAAAATACAAAATGCATTGAAGAGAGTAGGAAGGACCGTTTCAGTTACATGCACTGCCCTTCTGCCACTTCGCAGTAGGACTGAAAGGTGAGGTTCCTTCCTTGTGGGAAATAAATTGAAATAAACACTGACATTTGCTTCAGATCCCAGTGCTAGATTTTTCCCAAAAGAACTTAGTGCCAAGCAGCCCATGACAGCTTCAGATTCATGGGTTGTACCTGTAGACCATGTCTTCAGTCCCTACCCAATGTCAGACTAACCCTTTTTTTTTTGAGAGTTTAATTTCATATTTATTTTATTTTTTTAACTTTTATTTAATGAATATAAATTTTCAAAGTACAGCTTATGGATTACAGTGGGTCCCCCCCCCCATAACTTCCCTCCCATCTGCAACCCTCCCCTTTCCCACTCCCTCTCCCCTTCCTTTTTTTTTTTTTTTTTTTTTTTTTTTTTTTTTTTTTTGACAGTCAGAGTGGACAGTGAGAGAGAGAGACAGAGAGAAAGGTCTTCCTTTTGCCGTTGGTTCACCCTCCAATGGCCGCCGCTGCAGCCGGCGCACCGCGCTGATCCTGGCAGGAGCCAGGAGCCAGGTGCTTTTTCCTGGTCTCCCATGGGGTGCAGGGCCCAAGCACCTGGGCCATCCTCCACTGCACTCCCTGGCCATAGCAGAGAGCTGGCCTGGAAGAGGGGCAACCGGGACAGAATCCGGCGCCCCAACCGGGACTAGAACCCGGTGTGCCGGCGCCGCAAGGTGGAGGATTAGCCTATTGAGCCACGGCGCCGGCTCATCCCTCTCCCCTTCCATTCACATCAAGATTCATTTTCAATTCTCTTTATATACAGAAGATCAGTTTAGCATATATTAAGTAAAGATTTCAACAGTTTGCACCCACATAGAAACACAAAGTGAAAAATACTGTTTGAGTACTAGTTATAGCATTAAATCACAATGTACAGCACATTAAGGACAGAGATCCTACATGAGGAGTAAATGCACAGTGACTCCTGTTGTTGACTTAACAAATTGACACTCTTGTTTATGGCCTCAGTAATCACCCTAGGCTCTTGTCATGAGTTGCCAAGGCTATGGAAGCCTTTTGAGTTCACCAACTCTGATCATATTTAGACAAGGTCATAGTCAAAGTGGAAGTTCTCTCCTCCCTTCAGAGAAAGGTACCTCCTTCTTTGATGACCTGTTCTTTTCACTGGGATCTCACTTGCGGAGATCTTTCATGTAGGTTTTTGTTTGTTTGTTTGTTTTGTTTTTTTTTTTGCCAGAGTGTTTTGGCTTTCCATGCCTGTAATACTCTCATGGGCTTTTCAGCCAGATCCATGTGCCTTAAGGGCTGATTCTGAGGCCAGAGTGCTGTTTAGGACATCTGCCATTCTATGGGTCTGCTGTGTGTCTCGCTTCCCATATTGGATCGTTCTCTCCCTTTTTTATTCTATCAGCTAGTATTTGCAGACTCTAGTCTTGTTTATGTGATCCCTTTGGCTCTTAGTCCTATCATTATGATCAATTGTGAACAGAAATTGATCACTGGGACTAGTGAGATGGCATTGATACATGCCACCTTGATGGGATTGAATTGGAATCCCCTGGTATGTTTCTAACTCTACCGTTTGAGGTAAGTCAGCTTGAGCATGTCCTGAATTGCACATCTCTTCCCTCTCTTACTCCCACTCTTATATTTAACAGCGACTGTTGACTGTTGATGAACAACTTAATACGTTATCCCTCTTAGTATTTTTTTTGTTTATTTGTTCTACTTAATACTTTTGGTTGAATACTGTAATCAATACACAGTTATTCTCAAGTGTGGAAACTTAACTGAGAAGTAATCGCTGTTAAATATAAGAGTGGGAGTAAGAGAGGGAAGAGATGTGCAATTCGGGACATGCTCAAGCTGACTTACCTCAAACGGTAGAGTTAACCCTTTCCATCTATGTATTAGCCCAGGCTGAACTACAAGTGTCAGATTCCAAGTTATCACCAACAGACCCAACATTTCTAGGTTTACTCAAGAGATAAAGATGCCTTTTAGGATACAGTCTTCAAACTGTTCCCCTCATCCCCACCGTGTAGGTCAGCCTCCATTGCTGTAGGCACCAGGCAGAACTATGGACCCATGCTCTATGCCCATCCCAGAGGTCTCAGGATCTAGGGGCACCTCAGTATACCCTAATGTCAGGTCATTTCCCCATGCACTGAGATTCCTGGATCATCCTTGCTGATCTAATCAGTATGTCCCCCCATGTGGACTTTAGCACAAGGCCAGCTCCTGTGGATTCAAGATGCTTATGTGACCCAGAAGATCCAAGGTCCAGGTTTGTCATAGTTGGTAGTTCAGGCTCTAAACCCAATCCTGTTTACGTATATGTCAGCAGTTCACATGTTGAACCAGGTACCAATTCACTCTTGTTAAGGACTTTAGCAGCAAGCTCATTCACAGAGCATGGAAGTCAGCTTGCCCAGTAGCAATGAAGGACACACGGGGACTTTTCCTGAAGAAAGAGAATTCTTCAGGCTAAAAGAACTGTACTAGTTATTCACATGAAAACATGGTGTAAGATTCATTTGAAAAAGTGCATTCATATTCAAATTCAGAATAAAGCAGTTCAGTAATGGTGTTTTGCATATCGCATACATTTATTATGAAGATTATGAGATTATTATTAAAGGGACTAATAATTTGTTTAAAGATGTAACACAAAACAATGTAACTTGTATCTTAAAAATCATATTGGATGAATTGTAAAACAGCGTTTTGTTGTGCATCTGTGAACAGCTTAAAATAGACTGTTTTATCTGTATTTTTTGAAAGCTTCATAGTAGCTACAAGTAAAAAGAAACTGCAGTAGATACATAAAAGTATGTGGTCACTGCATCTAACAACAGAAACTCATCAAATCACAATGAAGAATAGCATAAAAGGACAGGTGAACAAAGGACCCACAAAACAACCTAAATATATATATATATATATATATACACACACACACACACACACACACACACACACACACATATATATATGTGTATATATCTATACATATATATATAACATATATATATATATATAAAAGCCAGGAGCCAGTTGCTTTTTCCTGGTCTCCCACGCGGGTGCAGGCACCCAAGCACTTGGGCCATCCTCCCCTGCCCTCCTGGTCCACAGCAGAGAGCTGGACTGGAAGAGGAGCAACCGGGACTAGAACCCGGTGCCTGTATGGGATGTCGGCACTGCAGGCGGAGGATTAACCAAGTGAGCCATGGCACCGGCCCCAACATTATTATTATATTGAGAATATCTTGGCCGGCGCCACAGCTCACTAGGCTAATCCTCCGCCTGCGGCACCGGCACACTGGTTTCTAGTCCGGTCGGGGTGCCGGATTCTGTCCCGGTTGCCCCTCTTCCAGGCCAGCTCTCTGCTGTGGCCCGGGAGTGCAGTGGAGGATGGGCCAAGTGCTTGGGTCCCAGTACCTGCATGGGAGACCGGGAGGAAGCACCCGGGTCCTGGCTTCGGATCAGCCACATCTAAGATAGGCTGTTTTTGTCATGATGTCATTGAAGGGCAAACCGTGCTATAAGAGTGCAGTGCTTGGCTTTCACTCGCTCTGTTGTCAGGAATTAGCCCACTTACTTCTTTTTCATTATCACTTCATTTTTTTCAGAATTCAAAGGCATTTTATCCATCTTTGAAAATATTTTTAATTCCTCATATGAATTTGTAGCATTTTCCAAGGAGAAAGCTTTCAGTTATTTGTGTTTTTCAGTTGTCTCTGATCAAGTATGTGCTACAGTAATTTTGTTTTGCATCATTAAGTAGCAACACCTTTTCATTCTCTTGATTTTTTTCATTTATTTGTTTTTAGATCCCATAATTAGTGTGCGTTGTAGATGTTATCTCTGTGATTTGAGGTCTTCATGGCATTTAACATTCTTTCCTTTTTGAATTTTTAATTTTCATAGAAAATCTTGTGTTCTGACATGTGGGATAACTGTTGTAACTAGTTTATATTTATAGTCAAATTACTTCATTTCACATACAGGCAAAGGTCTTGCATTTCATTTTGTTTTGAAACACTATCCCTTTCTGTTTAGGGAAAAAGTGATGTTGAAGATAAAAATAGTAATGCTGCATCATGAACGCAGACACTGATTTTTGTTTCAATTGGAATAAATTTTGAGTTGTTTTTAGTGTCAAACATCCCTTCCCATTTTCCTTTGTAAATCTGCTGTTTCCTAGACTAGTAGCTTAGTTTGACAAGTGCTAGAACACTGGTTGAACAGTACTTCAAGCAGTACTTTGGATCTAAGGACATTGCTGCACAGTATTTATTCATAAGACTGTGACAGCACCTGCTGAGGAATTCTAGCATGTGTCACAACTCCAGGTATTAGGCTTAAGATATGACTGTGGTTGCTGCCACTTTCCATGATGTACTATCTTCTGCTATAGGCATGAGGAATTTCTCTTAACATGCATTTCTCTCATGCTCTGTAAGATTTGTAAAGTGGTTTTTTTTTTTTTTTAGTTGATATGTGCCTCTTCCTTGTTAAGAGATTTGACTGTATAACAGTCTCAAGACCAAATAAGAAAATCTGACATAAAGATTGTGTTTTCTATCTGTGAATGCCAGTATATTGCCTGACCTCTCATAGATGCTGTGTTAAGTGTTGATTTTCATGAATCCTTGAACTAAACCTGAACTTAGTAAAGCACAATTACTAAACCTGTTAAGCCATCTATAATGTTTGGTTTGAAAGTAATACTGCTAAGTGAGTTTCACTCCTAACCAGAAGATGACCTCATATGCATAAAAATGCTTTACCATGGAAGTGTTATGTTAGTAGTAGAAACATTGAAGTATTGAATGTTGAAAGGAGGGAGTAGTTCAATGATTTCTGGCAGTGATTGGGAAGGTGACAAAGGGATTTGGATCATTTGATCAGAAGGTCTGCTCTGGTCTTTAAAGAATATGAGGAGTAGGAAAGTAAGAAAGAATAAGAACTCGCAGCATGCTGTTTCTCTCAGAATGTATTTGAAACAAGATCAGTTTGGTGTGTGGCATTGATATTGCACATACTTTTGAATGTTTTCATCCTGTGTCATGAAGGTTATGGTTTTTCCCTGGATCTCATGCTTACTGTCTTTTCATACTCTCTCCCCTAAGAATTACCTGAGATGCCATATATTGAAGAGGAAGTGGAAGAAACAGAGTCATGGGCGAAGCCTCTTGTCCACCTCTGGCAGACGAAATCCCCTAACTTTGTGGCTGAACAAGAGTATAATGCAACCGTAGCAAAAATGGAACCACACTGTGCTATCTGCACTCTGCTCATGCCTTACTACAAGGTACCTGGGGGCTGCTGTTGTCAAGTTTCCTTTCTCTGTTGTATCACCATTATGTTAACTGTGAGTCATTATATGTGGAGTATGCACTCAGAAGTGTATATTGTGGTATTTCTGTAGATAAGAGTCTTTCTAGATTAGTAGTTCTCTGTGTTGTTTGAGAGCCATGTTTCAGATGCTACTTTATCTCTTTTGAATATTTTGCCTTATTTCAAGGAATGGATCATTCTGTCCACTCTGCTTCTTTTACCAAGAAACACAGAACTTAAATATTATAAATAGTAGAAACAGAGAAATCTTAGATGTAGTCTGTTTTATGCTTGAAAATGAGATTATCAGATTATATTAACATCAGCTGCAAGCACAAATTTTTAACATCTCTCTTCAGTTTCCCATGTGTACATTGAAATGACACAGCCAACACTCAGTACGAATTGTTGAGGTCATGCTCATCAGCCAGTTGTGCTCAGTGTTTTCCACATCATTTCACGTAGTCAGCACTGACGATAAAGTCATACGCTTTAGCACCAATACAGATGAAATGATTTTTAGGAATCGTATAATGTGTGATCCTATGATATAAAGTATATTGTATGAACATTTTCTTTTATGTTATATTTTCACTAATAGAATAAGAAATATTTGAGATCACCTCTCTTCCATGTCAAGTCAAGTCTATTTAGTTCAGACATTTCAAAGCAAGAAAATGTGTGCCAGCTTGCATTTTCTTAACTTTGTAAATATTCACTTCATGTTTTGAATGTGCCACTGGTGAGCAATAACCATTATTTTTTGTTTTTGTATTCATTACATTTCTGTTTTAAATTTTTACTGATTCTTATTTATGATTGATTTCTTCTTTGCCTTTTTTTTTTTTTTTTTTTTTTTTTTTTTTTTGACAGGCAGAGTTAGAGAGAGAGAGAGAAAGGTCTTTCTTTTTTCTATTGATTCATCCCCCAAATGGCTGCTACGGCCGGTGCGCTGTGCCGATCCGAAGCCAGAAGCCAGGTGCTTCCTCCTGATCTCCCATGCAGGTGCAGGGCCTAGGCACTTGGGCATAGGATTAGCCAAGTGAGCCATGGCGCCAGCCTATGATTGATTTCTAAGCTTATTAGTTTAGTGGAAAGGCAGAGAGAGAGGAATCTTCCATTCTCTATTGGTTCACTCCCCAAATGCCTGCAATGGTTATTGTTGTGTCAGGTCAAAGCCAGGAGCCAGGAACTCAATCCATGTCAGACTCTGCTGTCACCCAGTATTTGCATTATCAGGAAGAGAATTAGAAACAGAACCAAACCCAGGCATGCTTCTATGGATTGTGAATATTCCAAGTAGCATCCTAACTGCTATGCAGAATGCCTACCCCTGAGTCTTTTTTGACAAAATCTGCCTTTGTTTTCCAGTGAGCCCAAAATTCCAACTGAGATGTTAAGATTGAGAAATTTATTAGTATAAGATTCATATATATTAGTGAGAGATGACCAGTGGTTTTGTTTTTGTTTTTTGGCACATCAATTGGTAAAATTTGTCAGATTTCCTTCTCATGTTGTTTAAATCTTTGAGGTGAGACAAAAGCCTTTGATGTCTCCTTCAGTGCTATTGCAAAGATGAAAACCAGTTCTTTAAAAATACTCCTTGAAGTGTAACTGGGTAAGATTCTTCAGTAAGTGCAAGCAAACAAACAAGAATATTCATCAGAACGATTGATGCTTTCCATGAACTACTTCTGGAAGAATACAGTTTTATAAGTTCATTTTCGTATTTGAGCAGACATATAGAATATTTTCTTGTTCTTACAAATTAGCTTCTAAATGTGAATCTGAGGAGGAGCATTGGAAATAAAGCTAATACTTGGGTCAGGAAATAAAACAGGGAGTACAAATTTGGAAGTCAGTGACTAGAACGGGTGTTGATATTGGATGGTCAGGGTAGATCATGAACTCCTATCTATGTTTCTCACTCCTGTGGAAATATTTTGTTTTTCAGCCGGATAGCAGCAATGAAGAAAATGATTCTAAATGGGAGACAAAATTAGACGATGTGATTACCTCAGGAGGAAAGACTAAACCCCTCATTCCTGAGATGTGCTTTATTTATAGTGAGGAAAATATAGAATATTCTCCACCCAATGCCTTCCTTGAAGAAGATGGAACAAGTCTTCTGATATCCTGTGCAAAGTGCTGCGTACGGGTTCATGCAAGTAAATGAATCTGACATTCATCAATTGCTGGCTTTGCATACTCTTGTCTTCTTACTTCTTGTGGAATCAGGAGCTGGAAGTGGATATTGAACCTGGGCATTCCTCATCCTCTTTGTGACAATTTGAAATGAATATTCCTTTGGTGATTAAGAGAATACTGCTTTTACTGAATTTTATGTCTATTCATTATAACTATAGACAAATCCAGTTAATTATTATAGTTGTTTTTCCCCCAGACTGAGATGGCTTGGCCCTATTCTTGTCTCAACTTGCTGTTTTTATACAATTGAATACATTGTAAATACATATTTTCTATTGGCTTGCCATTTGAATTCTATACAATATTTCCAGGGTTTTGCTATAAACTACTATTTTTAAATGCATCTTAATATACTAGATGTTACTAATTCACATATCTACTTACATAAGCATGTGTCATGTGTGGCCTACCTCTTTCAATGTGTTCATTATAGCTATCTTTTTCTGTGTTTATCCTAGGGTAATAATAGTCTTTCCTTTAGTAGTCATAGCTGCATCTCCAAGGGAAGTATAATAGCAGTCTTCTTTTAGATTGATAGCAATTTAAAACACAAACACACATTTACACACATTTGTCTTCATTTATTATGTGTATGCAAGAGGAACAGTGCCAGAATATGAAAAAATTGGTTTTTAATCTTGGTTCGTGAATATACCAACTGTATAATTTAGTCATAATATTTCCTTTCCTTGAATTCAATATTTATTGATTTATTTAACTATGAAAGGGTTTTTTTGTTAATTACATATAAATTATTTTTATTCCCTATCTCAAATGTTAATATTAAAATTTACTTATTTAATGTTTTCACATTATACACTGTCTATATCTATCAAATGATCACAACTGTACTCCATAAGTATATATAATTATTATGTGTTAAATAAAAAAATTATTTTAATCTTTCCAGACCCTCTGATTTTTGATGGTTGGCGTAACATGTATTTCATGATGCCACATAATTCTACATAGATTACACTGTCAGCCATCTCATTAGATAGCTATTTTGGGCCAGACATATACTGAATAGGCAAACTGAATTAAAGACATTCTCTTCATCACCAACAATGGCTTGTTTAGCCTGTGTCTTTTCTCTGAAGTCAAGCCTAATTATAGTTTTTTTTTTAACATAATTTATGATTACATTAACTAATATTTCTTTATTGTGTTAAAATGTCTTCAAACTCTGCTGCATACACCATACTTGTGAACACCATACATGTGTGGGTAGCAATTTATTTTTGTCCATTCGGTTTATAATTATTTTCAGTATTTTCTATGACAACTGTTGTGAGCATCAGTTAGAAATAAGCTAAACATGCTTATGTTTTTTGGGACCGATTTTGTATTACTTATGAAGCATGAAAACCGAAAGTGTCTTTGGAACAGTCTTGTTCACATTGTGTTCTAAGTATTGGGAATCAAACCAGTATGTTATAGGCTGTTGTTCTCCTATTATAAGTTTTGGTGCTAACATGTATAATATTTTAAGAAATAGTAGATGTAATGCGTTGATCTATTTTTTTTTTTTTTTTCAGGCTGTTATGGTATCCCTTCTCATGAGATCTGTGATGGCTGGCTGTGTGTCCGGTGCAAAAAAAATGCATGGACTGCAGTAAGTGGCTTCTTTCGGTATCACTTTTCCTCTCCCCTCTGTCACTGTAAACACATTTAACTCTAGCAGATCGATATGATTATACATATGCTTTTGTATGCAATTCCATATTTCCTTCTCTTTCTAGGCTTCCATCTCCTAATAATTTTACATGCTATGTTTTACATCCTTTGTAGAAATGTTAGGTGAATTTCTAGACATCAGTATTCTACTTAGCTAATTTGAGAATTGCTAGTTAAATTTACATTTTAAAAGTCTCAAAACTTTGCTTTCTTTTCCTGTTCTGTCTAATTTTGCAGTTTTCAAAATAGACCTTTTAAATAATAGTCAAATTGTTGTCTTCAGGTTCTCTTTTGAAAACTCACTCATTTTCCACTTTTCCAATAGTCAAAATCTTTCCCCTGCTTATTTAACTTTCTGTTTTAGTAAATTTTAGCGTGTCTGCTCTGTGTTTGCAATTACTGTGAACTTGATTCAAGAACTTTATCAACAAAGAATCACATCTTTGGGGGACACTGATTACTTTTTTATTTTTTAATTTATTTTTTTAAGGAATGCAAATTTCGTAAGTACAGCTTTAGGGATATAGTTATTCTTCCTATCATACCCGCCCTACCACCCACACTCCCATTCCTCCCCCTCCTAGCTTTCCCCTTGCCAGTCCCATTCCACATTAAGATTCATTTTTAATTAACTTTGTACACAGAAGACCAACTCTATATTATGTGAAGATTTCGACAGATTGCTTTTGATCTGAATTGATTTACTTACAAATCCTGTTGAAACTTTTCATTCCATTATTCTTCTGTGTCACATATTTTGCCATGAATTTGTTATTTCTTAATTTTTCTTATAAACATATCTTTCAATAGGAATCAGAACTGTGTCTCCTACTGATGTTCTCAGAGCAAGTGCTTAGCTTGATTATTACAATTTATAGGAGTAGCATTTGCTTGCTTACAGAGTGATATGTAATGACAAAGACTGAAATTTCCTCTCAACTAATGTTAAAATTAGAAGGAGAATGTAAGGAATATGCCTTACATGATGAAAATGTCTTTCATCATTATGTATACTTAGACTCAGTGTGAAAATAAACATATGGTTTATTATAAGAGTCCAAGAGGGGCGTCTTTTCCAGTAGTTTTATTTCTGGTCTCACTTAGGTAATTGATGTCAGAGGTAATCTCTCCCAGTCAAGAGGAAATATGTAGACCTAATAAGCATCTTAGTATGCTTTCTTTGGTGAGGTCGTTATGTTAGCACAAACATTTATAGAACATCTTTGAACAAACCAAGAAAAAAATCTTACCATTCAGATCCTATTCCATTATACGAGCCAAAGTCACATTCTGTAGATTGAGTTTGACCAATGGTGTTCTCTCATTCATTCTGAAGCATTACTTTAGAAATGACTGGTCATTTAGTCTAGTTCACTTAGGCATTAAGAGTTCTCTGTTCCATCCACAGTTACTGCCTGGCTCCTGTGCTCACACACTGAGCAGTCCTGTTTTCCAAGGTACCCTTGTCCATTGCATGGCAGAGTCAGGTCCAGGCCTATGCCACCTACGCTAATTTTCAAGCTCGTTTTGATTGATTGTGATTATGCTGTTTTCATGTAGCATGTTTTAAAAACACAGCACTCTGATACACTCACTTAGAATTAATTTATTTAAAACATCTATTAATCTTAACCTGTGACCCCTCAAAAAACAGTCTTGAAATTTGTAACAGAACTGGAAACTTGAATATAGCTGTCCAATGATTCTCAGGCCTACATGGTTTCTTATTTCTAACTGGAAATGATCCATAGTGACTGTACCTGCCAGTTATCCTTTCAGTTTTTCAGTTTTGAGTTTTTCAGTTTATCTGTTTGTCAGTGAAGCTGCGTGCCTATTTTCCTGGGAAATAATGTAATTCTGGTTTAAGAACTGCAGAGAAGTAACTTATAGTATTGATATTCTGACTTTAACATTCTGATTTTATATAGTAGTGATTGTTGTGATATTAATTTTTACTAAAGTCTTAAGTATGGTTTTGCTTAATTCTTTTTCTTGAATAATGGAATTTTAAAATAATTTTAAATAATTCTTATTTATTTATTATTTATATTATTTATTATATTATTATATTATTTATTATTTATAAATAATTCTTATTTATTCAGACATCCATCTTGTACTGTCAGTTTCAGATTCCAGATGACCCTACACCTTCTTTTTGAATGGAGCTACTAGAGAAACAAGTCTAATAGTGTAGCTCAGGTCAAATAATATTCTAGTGCTGGCTTTTACTTCACTAACTCTCATTCCTAATTATTTCTTATGATTTTTTTTTAAACATGCCTTGCAAAGTTAAAAGTTACTTATCACCAGTGCCTAACAACATATTGAGCTTGTGATGTGTAACTATGCAAGAAATGTGATTGTTTTATTCCCTTACCATAAGTGCTTTCGAATACCTTGTGTTCAATTTTATAAGATATATGTGAGACTTAATGTGGTAGTTTTATAAAGATTTTTTAAAAATATATTATATCAACACTATATTATTAAGTTAAGAATTAGTAATATTTAAAGGAAAGGAATCTTAGGACTTCTTTCTTATAATTCCTGGCAATGCATAAAACATACATGCATACATTTGTTAGAATGTAGAGAGTTCTGTCAACTTCAACCTGCATGAGGTCATACAGGGTGTATTCAAGGCTAGAATCAATACTCACAAAACAGCCAATTTTTCTTATCAATTCTAAAGGGTAGATGTCACGTGGACTCATTTCTTCTGGTAGTTATTAAGTAACTACATGTCAGGATACTACCTCATTTGTCTCTGTATCACCCTAATACCTGGTATCTTGTTGGATCATTTCTGATGTAATAGAGCATACAGTAGCAAGGTTGATATCATCGTGATGTGGGCCAGATCCTTATTTTGATCTTCAGTTTCCTCATTATTTCAAAAGGTTAAGTTCAGACTTCATTCTGATGCATGTTGCCATTGTTTTATTATTTAATCTGTCAATTAAGTAAGAAACTAGAAGCTGTACTATAGTTTCAAGTGCATGTGCTTGAGGAAATATTTAGTTATAATTTCATGTTTACACCCTAATTTGGTTTCTAGCATTATGGCCATATGCCCAAATTCAAATGAAAAGACAAGAAACAAAGAGTTCCGTGTTTAACCACTTCTCATAGCCATTTGTCTTCCTTCTGATTCATGTGTTATATTACATAGTTATAATAGATATTATTTTGTTGACCTCCTGCTGTATGCTATGTCAGTATCTCTCATATAAACTGACTCAGCTATCTCACAGCCATGTTTGAATTTATGGTTTATTACTCAGTTTTGTTAAATCATTTTTAGCTGTGTTTGTTTGGGCCTCCTGTTTGTTGTCTGTTCTTCCTTTTGGTCAATTTTTTTTTTTTTTTGACAGATAGAGTTAGACAGTGAGAGAGAGAGAAAGAAAAGTCTTCCTTTCATTGGTTTACCCCCAAATGGCTGTTATGGCCAGCGCACTGCACCGATCCGAAGCTAGGAGCCAGGTGCTTCCTCCTGATCTCCCATGTGTATGCAGAGGCCTATGCACCTGGGCCATCCTCCACTGCCTTTCCAGGCCACAGCAGAGAGCTGGACTGGAAGAGGAGCAACCAGGACTAGAACCTGGCACCCATATGAGATGCCACAGCACCGGCCCCTTTTTGGATCAATTTTTTCACATTCATTATAGTGTCGTTTTCAAGCACATCCCAGAAATTACAAAGTCCCACTTTTAGGTAGAAAAATCAGTGTCTCTCTTTGATTCATCATGTGTATCCTTTTCCATGAATTTCTATAATTTATGTCTAATTTGTTCATGAATTTCCACAACAAGCTGTTGTTTCTTGAAAATGTAATGTTGACGTTTTCACTATAAACTACAAAATTTGTATTTCTTTCTTTCTGTTTTTTCCTCTATCTTTTTGTACTACACTGAAAATTTTTGCATTCATATATTCTGCAGATATTTGAATACTACCTTAGGGCTACAACTCTGATTAGGAAGAGAATATTTAAATGTCTAGAATAGGCTGGATACCTAAATAATTTTTATCCTTAAACTTAGTACTTGGTAGTATTGAGTGAATTTCCTATATGATCTTCTGAAGTATTTGTAATATAATATTCTAAAGAAAAAAATAAGTATAAGCCTATTAAATAAGTGAAAAGGGAATTTGTTACAATTTTTGATGACAATTTTCATGTCTTTATACATTTTCATTATACATTATTATGCAGTGAAAATGTTGTTGAGGATACTATAATTATATATGCACGCCATTATTTTTTGTCTATAACCGTAGAAAATATAAGGTCAGGAGTGAACCCTGATGTGGATTCTGGAATCTGGGTGACAGTGGTATATCAATTCAGCTTATTGAGTTGTAACAAGGTACCCCGCTTGGGGGCGGGGGGTGGATCTCATGGGATGTTATGATATTGAAGGTAGCTATGTATGGATTGAGGCAAGAAGAACATGGGAAGTTTTTGCACCTTCTTTTCAATTTTGCCCTGAACCTATTTCCTAAAATTAGTCTAATAAAAAAAGTTATTTCAAGGCCTTCGAACAATTCTGTGTGTCTGCTCTTGCAGGTATTTCACATTCTGCTGTAAATTCTTACTTATTTCATTATTTTCCTTTATGTGTGGGAAAATTTGAATAATTTCATTTGATAATAATACAGTGTGAAAAATAAACAGCTATCCATTAAACTCTTGAATGAGTATTGCCATGTTGGGAAAAAGTAGATTTTGTAATGAAAATTAAGGAAACCAAACACTTTATAGTTCTGAATTCTCTATGGTGAAATGCATAAAATAGGCAATAATACACATTTATTATCTACAGAAAAGCATTTATTATGCTTTACAGAATAATAAAGAAATTTGTATTTTGTCTGTGTGTAACAAACAAAACCCTTTGTTTTTCCCAAAATGATTTTAAGAAAGAAAAACCCAGCATAGAATGATTTTCTACTTGGGAATCCATTTATTCACTGTGCCCTTTATTTTACTTATTTGTTTTAAAAAATGATCTTCTGGAATTAGATTTTGTATTTCTCTTACAAAATGGGACTATGCAATTCCAATGACAAAAAAATAAGCATTTTCATAGCTCTTTGAATCTATTTTATTGATTATAAATTAGGGTATTTACAGATTGAGTAAAGGATGCTGTTTATGGCTCCAGTGCTGCACATGGCTATTTTATTTGGCTACTGAATGTAAGTGAAGTCTTTGCCCTGCATAAACCACAGTCTCATAATTGAATTTCTAGAAATACCCAAGACAGTGGTTTTTCTGAAACCTACTCCCACACTGTTGCCAAATCTTGTGGGATTAAAAAAATCTAAGTTGTTGAAAAATATTTACCATAACTCCTGTTTTGGAAGTATACTTTAGTCTAAATCATATCTTTAACTATTAGGTAAAAATTAACAATTTCTTGGAAAGCTTATAACTCTGTACATCTTTGATAATTATGAAGGTACAAACCCAATTACTTGTTGGCTACTTCTGCATAATTATTCACGGGTAGAAGATTTCTGTTAGGTAAAGTCTGGCTCCCATCATTGATGTGAGGCTAGGTCCTACAGAGTGAGCCTAGTTCCTGTAGATGGAGTCACAGGTGTTCAGAAGTAACCCCCGGGGCCGGCACTGTGGCACAGCAGGTTAATGTCCTGGGCTGAGGTGCCGGCATCCCATATGGATGCTGGTTCAAGATCCGGCTGCTCCACTTCCGATCCAGCTCTCTGCTATAGCCTGGGAAAGCAGTAGAGGATGTCCCGGGTCCTTGGTTCCCTGCACCCACGTGGGTCTCTAGATTTCCAGGCCAAGACTCATTCTTATTAACTATTTGCTTTTAGAGTAGAAAGAAGGCTGAGCAGCTGACCTAATACTGCGCACTGTTTTTTTTTTTTTTTTTTTAATTATTTTCATTGTAATTAGAGCCAGCACTAACCTGTAGTCTAATTGGCTATCTTCTTAATATATAACAATTAGCATTATTGGTCAGTTGAATAGTGCGTGTTCTTTCCCCTTTCAGACTTACTCTCGTTTCTTATGAGCAGACCTTTCCCAGAACTGGATCAACTCCTGAATCAAATTCTCTAACTCGTGGTTCCTTTTTTGAGGAAGTCTGAAGTAGCTTTGTAGATCAGAATGATTGATTTTTAGGTCAGATTTTCTTATGGCCTTGAGAGGTCATGGTAGCATTGCTACTTCCTGTGATCTGATCTGTGCTGTACTTTTTTATTTTTTAATCCCATAAGATACTTCAAGAACAGGTCATGAGAAGCTTCCTGCCTGTAATGCTGACTTTGATCCACATATAGTGTAAAACTAGTAGAAAAAGAAAGGACCCATTCTAGTTAAATGCTGGACATTCAGCAGTATGCACTGGCCATTCACGGGCCAAGCTGTGGCTTTCACCGTGCTGCTCCTTCTCATCGGGTTATGCATGTAAGTCACTAGCCAGGACCCTGCTCTCCCATCTGACACAGTGCTCTTGCACTCAGACTTATGTCTTACTTTCCCTGTAGTCAAATTATTCTGAACAAATGTATTAAACCTTGGTGCACAGACACCATGCTGGTATTAATTGTGTTTCTTTAACCACATAGAACAACACATTTTTGGCTGTCAATTATGTTGACATCATAGCTAAGATGTGGAAGCCTTTCTGTTAGGGTGCTTCTTACAGGCTTAAAAGTCACAAACCATTTTTCTCTTTTCTTTCCTCTCTCATTTGCGCAATAAACACAGTCCTGTCTCTCTCCCTTTTGTAATGGAGAAGAGTCCACATAGCTTACTGTAAGTTTAACTGTATTCATAAATAGCTTCTTGATTGAAAACAAATGCCTCATTAATCTTCAGTGCTTCAACCAGAGAGCACAAGCAAAGTCAGGAAGAGTAATGAGAGACATTATGGGGAGCCTAACGTGCTGTACTACATCCCAGGATGTGCATGCCTGGAGGTCACAGGGCGCAAGGCACAATGAGCAGAGATTCCTAGGAAGAGCATAGGGGGAAAACTGTAGTACAGGCATTTCTCATAAATTTCAAAAATTAATCCAGTGGGAGGATGAAAAAATCGTGTACTATGCTGTTGTCAGTGGTCACGCTGAGAAGAAAGAATAAGCCAGCTGAGTTTTTATTTGTAAGTCATATGTTACACAATTTTGACAAAGTTGTAAGTATGTTCAACTTGAAGTGCTTTGCTCAGGTTCCTGGAAATACTATTATGTAATTAATCATAAGTCCTATGTAGATTAAGTCTGACTACTCTTAAATTATTTACATGCTATTTCTTGTTACCTAGCCTGTTCCTGGCTTGTTATACAGCTACAGAATGGGTACTCTGCAGACTTTCATACTGCTATGAGCTATAATATTAGGAAGAAATCTGTCGAAGAAATGTGTTTTGAAATAAACAGTATGTTTTTCCCTGCATTAGTTCTCTGTGAAACAAATGTTTGATGATATTTAAATAGTTAAATGGTACTGAGTTTACTTTGTCAGTATTGTAAAACATGAAGAAGTATAATGTATGCTGATGAAAATAGAATGAAAATTCAGTTTGTATTTTGTAAAGTTCTAGAGATTTCATCTATAAGAATAGAAGACTGTTTCACTTATAATTTTTCCTGAGAATTATTAATGATGTTTAGGCTTACGTGAGTCACTGAAAGTTCTTTTGTGTGTAAATATATGAATATAAGATTTTGTGAACTTCTTAGACCTTTTTTTTATAAAAAATTTATGTATTTATTTGAAAGGTAGAATTAGAGAGAGGCAAAAACAGAAAGAAGGGGAGGGGAGCAGAGGAGAAGGGAAGGAGAGGAGAGGAGAGAGAGAGGTCTCCATCTGCTGGTTGACTCCCCAAATGGCTGCAATGGCTGGAGCTTGGTCCAACTGAAGCCAGGAGCCAGTAGACTCTTCTGGGTCTCCCATATGGCTGCAGGGGCCCAAAGATTTGGACCATCTTCCACTGTTTTCTCAGGCCTTAGCAGAGAGCTGGATCAGAAGTGGAAAGCAGCCCTGACATTAACCGGCGCCCATATGGGATGGGCACTAATAAGCACTGTAGGCAACAATTTTACTCACTTTGCCACAGCGCCAGCCCCTCCTTTAATTAAAGAGGATTCATTTATTTGAAAGGCAGAGTAACACATACACACCCATACAAAGGCAAGAGGCTGGGTGAGGGGTGAGAGAAAGAGATCTTCCATCAACTAGTTCACTCTACAAATGGCTATAACAACCAGGACTGGGCCAGGCTGAAGCTAGTATCCAGGAACTCTATCTTGTTTTCCTACATGGGTGTCAGGGACTCAAATATTTGAGCCATCATCTGCTGCTTCTCAGGACATTAGTCGGCAGCTAGATTGGAAGTGAAGTAGTCAGAGCTTGAGTGGATATACTGATATGGAATAGAGACATCCTAAGCTTTGGCTTAATCCTCTGTACCACAACAACTGCTCTGTAAACTACTTAGTGTTTTAGCTCATTCATTAGAATGTTTTTTAAAAATATTTTTGTTTTCGAGTAGAGGAGAAAGATGAGAGAGATTGTCCATGCTCTCATATACTCCGAAAATTCCTGCCATACTTGGAACTGAAGCCAGCAGCATGGATTTCAGTCAGGTCTCACGCATGGCTGTCAGAGACCCAAGTACTTCAGCCTTTAATCTGCTGCCTCTCAGAGTGTATATTAGCAGGAAACTGGAATTGGAAGAAGACCTGGGACTTGGACTTAGACACTTATATGGGACGTAGGTTTACCAAGTTGTAGCTAAGTTGCTGTCTCAAATGCCTGCCTCATTAACTTCTTTTGTTTAATGTCAGTAAGTACCAATACTTAACTTGTGTATTTGTACTAAAACCATGCATATGAGATGAGAAACACATCTCAGCCCAAAATGGGAGCTCAGTGGTTACTTGATTTGGCATTTTGTACTTTTTTTTTGGCCAGAGTTTCTGGAAGTACTCATAATAGTGCACCCCTTTCACACCAAACATATTCCACATACTTAATTCTGGACCATGTCTGACAATATTTTGTTGCACGGAAAAGGGAATTACGGTATGTGTGTGTTGTTGTGCCGAGGAGTCAGCCACCTCCTGCAATGACAGCATCCCATACGGGCACCAGTTCCAATCTAGTTCCCTGCTAATATTCCTGGGAAAGTAGCAGAAGATGCCCAATTGCCTGGGCCCCTGCCACCCATATTGGAGACACACATAGAGTTCCAGGCTCCTAATTTCTTCCTGGCCCAGCCTCTGCCGTTGCTGCCATCTGGGGAATGAACTAGTAGATAGACAATCTTTGCATCTCTTCATTTAATTCTGTGTGCCTTTCAAATACATAAATAAGTATTAAAAAAGAAAAATTATTCATCTGCTGACCTTATAATTGGGAAATTATGCTGGATGGTCTGAGTGTATCCAGTGCAGTAACAAAGTCCTTATATTTGGAAAAGGTAGGTGGATGAGGTTAGAATGAAATATGTATGTAAGAAGTACTTCCTTTGCTGGCCTCGAAGATGAAAGAAAAGGACCAAAAACTGGGGCATGTGTCTGGCTTCTAAAAGCTAGAGAGGACCTGGAAAGAGATTCTTTTCCAGGGCTATATGCAAGAAATAAGCTCTTCTGACACCTTGACTGTATCTTGGTTTCCCCCAGTTTGGGCCTGAATTACATGAATTTCTGTTGTTTTCAGAGATAGTTGTTGTTAGCATATTAGGAAGTAAATACAGAACTCAGTAGACAGCCTTCTGAAGAGGTCATTAGTTTTCATTTTAAATGTAACATTCTACTAGGTATATTGCATTTTAAGTTTCATCTCTCACTTCAGGATTTCTCACTTTGTCTAAACTTCTACTTTCTACACTCTTTCCTAGAGAATTTTGTTAATTCTTTTTTTGTTTAAAAGATTTATTTATCTATTTGAAAGGTAGAGTTACAGATAGGCAGAAGCAGAGAGAGATGGGTCTTCCATCTGTTGGTTCACTCCGCAGATTGCCACAACCGTCGGAGCTAGGCTGATCTGAAGCCAGGAGCCAGGTTCCAGGAGTGTCTTCCAGGTCTCTCACATGGGTGCAGGAGCCTAATGTCTTGGGCCATCTTCTTACTGCTTTCTCAGGCCATTAACAGAGTGCTGAATCAGAAGTGGAGTAGCCAGGACTCAAGCTGCTGTCCATATGCGATGTCGGCACTGCAAATAGTGGCTTTACCCGCTATGCCACAGCGCCATTCCAATTTTTGGACTTCTAACTCTTTCCAATTATAGGTTTTGCCCACATTCCTTGGAAACCTCTGTTTCATCAGCACCATCAGTTGATCACTTCCTCCTGCTTGAGGCACTATATTCACATATTCCAGCATTCTGTTGTTTCCTCTGTACCACCTACCATCCATTTTTTCTTATTGTACTCCGTGAGGTCCTCTTCATTTCCCCAAGCTGATAATGTTACAGTTCCCACAGAGTTCCAAATATGTGTCTCTTCTCTATACTACCCTGTGTCAAGATCTCATCCAGTTTCAATGTTTTGATGGGTTCACATAGCATCTACTCATTGGTATTGTATATATTTGTATGTGCAAGTCAACCTTCCCAGTCTGTAGTCCTATAAAGTCATTTTCTTGTTGCTTTTCCAACAATCATCTCAAACCAGCCTGTCCGAAACTCAGTTCCAGTTTTCCTTTAGACCTTCTCATTTCTAGTGAATGGAAACTCAGGCCTCCTAAAGTTTTTAATTTAGATTTTGTGTTTTTCTTTTTGTCATACCTCTTATCGATCTGAACGTGCATGCTTTCTTCTGTATGTTCCAAGTGAATCTAGAATCTCGTTCAATTGTTACCACTTTAGCTGGATATTAGTCAGATGGGATTTACTCATTACCTTTTTCTTGGACTGTGACTATAATTAGATAACTTCCCACTTGTACCCCTGTACCTCTTATAGTCTGCCATCAAATATCAGGTAAGGTGATCCATTTAAAATGTGAGTTAGATGATGTCCTTGCCCTCATCAAATCGTAGAGTAGCTTCCCATCTCAGAGTAAAGCCATCATCTTTTTCCATGGTCTGTGAAACTCCATCCTATGTTGTTTCTTTTTCTTTTTTAAGATTTATTTTTTTTAAATCAGGGTTACACAGAGATAGAAGGAGAGAGGGAAAGAGAGAGAGCGAGAGCGAGAGAGAGAGAGAGAGAGAGGTGTCTTCCATCTGCTGGTTCACTTCCCCATTGGCCGCAACAGCTGGAACTACTCTGATCCAAAGGCAGGAGCCAGGATCATCTTCCTGGTCTCCCACGTGGCCGCAGGGGTCCAAGAACTTGCTTCCTCTACTGCTTTCCCAAGCTATAGCAGAGAGCTCGATTGGAAGTGGCACAGCCACGACTCGAACTGGCGCCCATATGGAATGCCACTACGCCACAGCATCGGTCCCATCATAAGCTTTTTCTCATTGAACACCTTTTCTGTTAGAAAAGGCCAAAATCCGCCTGCATCACCTCTCTTTAGATAAATGTATGGCCTATTCTATTAGCATGTAACACCTCTTCACATGTACATAATCACTCACTTAGAAACTCCCGATCTGCCCCAGTGTAAGTTTACTAAAGGTAGATTGTGTGTCATTCGCTGCTGTTCCAAGGTGTCTAGAGTGCATTATGCTGACTCATCACTATTTCTTGGATGTTACCTTATACATACATAATACAAATAGATGTGGACATCTAAGAGAACTCTCTTGTTTAGTATAAGACTCATTGGAGATTGTGGAATTTCATTTGAAGGGCATTACATTTAATACTTGTCGTTCAGTTTCCTGATCCTTCAGAATTCGTGCCTGCCTTGCCCTTTAGTGAGATTGCATTCTCTCTCCATCCCTGATAACGGAGTCACCCATCCAGAAGTGGCTCTTACAATTTTTTGTGATGAACACTAGTTTTCTTTTAATGTGATTAATTACTCTTTGTTTTCTCAGCTCAGACAACCCTCTTACAGTTTCGCATTCCTGTTATGAACCTGCCAGATTAATGAGGGCATGTGTGTAGGAGTACTTCAATCTCATAGTTTTTCTCTAACACTGAAAATTGGCTTTAGTGGCACGTGTGGATGTGTCAGCTAAAATGAGAGCTTCTTACGAGGCAGCTTGAGGATGTTTGTATTGGCATTTGTTTAACTGATGTTTTGTAAAGAGCTATTGGAACATGATTTCCTTATACTACGAATAATGAACAACTGAGATAGCTGCATTATAACTGTGCCCCTCACTGTCGCTAATGTTGTGTCAGCATTCTGATTATAAGCACTCTTTTTCTTGGTTTAATAACTCAGCCATAAAGGAATCATTCCATGTTGTAAATTGGGATATGAGCTGTTCATCTCAGTGGTAATTTTTTATAAATCAAAATTTAAAAATATTGGCAATGTTATTGGGGGAATTTTTTAGGTGTGGGAAAGGGTCCTAAGTGGGAAAACTGAAATATTTAGAATATGATCTGATTTCTTATTTTTTCATTCAGCTTTTAGCTACCCTGAGGGAAAAATATGTAACAGAATGGCTTTTTTTTTTTAATGCTGTTCCTCAGAGATAGAAATAACAGCTGCCTTATAGAGTAATCACGTTTTTACAGGCATTTTAGTGTATTTTTTGTTTTGTTTTAGGGTACATTGGTTGACTTGCAATGTATCTAAATCTTTATAATAGTGAGTCATTTTATCCTGGATGTTATTGTTCCTGGAAAAAGCATGCTCATTAAACATAAGATAAAAGAAGGCTGGCAATGTGCACAGACTGTTTAATTTTACTTGCTTATTTTGTTCTGTAGGGCTGAACAATTTCAGTATCTCACAGGTTAGATTGGCAAGAAATTTCAGTTCTCTGAAACACTCTAGATGAGATGATGTGTGCCTGTTAAAATTTTCTTTTAAGGTGCTAGTGTTGTGGTCCATTAATTTAAGCCACCATTTGTAATGCCAGGATTCCCTATCAGAGTGCTGATCTGAGTCCTGGCTTTTGTGCTTCCCAGTCAGCTCTCTGCAAACATCGTGGAAGAAAGTCCACGTATTTGGGCCCTTGCCCCCCATGTACAAAACCTATGGCGTTGGTGTCATGGCCATTTGTGGAGTGAATCAGTGGGTGGAAGGTCTCTCTCTCTCTCTCTCTCTCTCTCTCTCTCTTTTGCCTTTCAAACACACCAATATGTCCTTAAACTTTTTTTCCCATTTATGTAAAAATATAAAAACAAGTGAAATAAACACTCATAGTTACTTCAAATTTTCCCACCCTGCCCTCCCTCCCACTTATGCTCCCATCCTTCCTTCTCCTTCCTCTCTTAATTTTTACAATGATCTAATTTCAGTTTACTTTATACTCACAAGGTTAACCCTATCCTAAGTAGAGAGTTCAACAAATAGAAGAAAAAAACACTGCTCCTCAACAGTAGAGATAAGGGCTGTAAACAATCATTGAATCTCAAAATGTCCATTTCACTCCTATTCATTATATTTCTGGTATTCTATTAGTTACCACAAAACAGAGAAAACTTATGTCATTTAATTTTAAATAGCAGATATTTAATGTAAAACAATTTCATTTCTTGTGTATTTTCATTTTATTAATGTAAAGTACTAAATATTATTAGGTCTTTCTCCCATTTCCAATTCTATCAAATTTTTAAATCATTTTTAATGGAAAAGTACCGATAATATTTTTTCAACTGGTCTTTTAGGTCTTTACACATAACCTAGAGTTATAGCTTGCTATTCTTGGGAGATATAAATGGTATTGCAATTTATTTAACATGCCTTAGCATTTCCCCATATTACTAGATTTCATAATTCTCAGTATTTGTGTTTATGAATTTGCTATGCCTATTTTAAATTTCAACCTTTATTATTTTAAAATCTTAGATATTACAATTAAAATTTTTATTTATTTATTTATTTATTTGACAGGTAGAGTTATAGACAGTGAGCGAGAGACAGAGAAAGGTCTTCCTTCCTTTGGTTCATTCCCCAAATGGCTACTACGGCCGGCGCTGTGCCGATCCGAAGCCAGGAGCCAGGTGCCTCCTACTGGTCTCCCATGTGGGTGCAGGGACCCAAGTATTTGGGCCATCTTCCACTGCCCTCCTGGGCCACAGCAGAGAGCTAGACTGAAAGAGGAGCCACTCCCTAGATGGCTGCAATGGCCGGAGTTGAGCTGATCCAAAGCCAGGAGCCAGGAGCCAGGAGCTTTTTTCAGGTCTCCCACACAGGTGCAGGGGCCCAAGGACTTGGGCCATCCTCTACTGCTTTCCCAGGACACAGCAGAGAGCTGGATTGGAAGTGGAGCAGTCAGGTCTCAAACCACTGCCCATGTGGGATGTCAGCGCTTCAGGCAGGGCGTTAACCTGTTGGGCCACAGCTCTGGCTCCTGCTTTCAGTATTTTGTAGGTAATATTCTATTACCGATTTGCTTCACTGTTTCTGGTTAGATAGCACATATAATTTATACGTTTGTTTTCTTAGTTATCTTGAACCACATTTAACTTTTTCCACATCCAATCAATGTTCCTATTTTCTGAGCATACATCAAAACGTTTAATGGAAAATAGAATTAAAAGATAAGTTTATTTTGGTGCAAGTAGTTTTTCAGATTCTTGCATTGGTTTTTTAGAATATGAATTTTCCACAAACATTTTTGAAGATTCTTCATATTTAGTGTGTGCCAATGAAAATGAGGTTATTTTCCCTTTTACAAGTCAGATTTCTAAGGTACAGATCTTGATGCAGTTTGACAATGTCATACCTCTAGAAATGGCAGAATTGTGATATGAACCCTGTCCTCTGTGGTAGGACTTGGCTCTCCAATTTCAGTGTTCTCAGTTTAATGTGATACCTTAGGTTAGCATATCTAAAATGCTGTTGGAAATGGTATTACCATTATTTCGATGGTAAAGTGGGGGTAACTTTAATGATCTAATATTAGCTAGATCAACAAAACAATTGAAACATTGTTATATGCAGTTTTGTAATGTAATTTTTTAAAAAATTATTAATTTGGGGGCCAGCACCGTGGCGTAGTGGGTAAAGATGCCGCTTGGAGTGCCAGTATCCCATATGGGCACTGGTTCAAGTCCCCGCTGTCCACTTCTGATCCAGCTCTCTGCTGTGGCCAAGAAAGCAGTACAAGATGGCCCCTACACCCACGTGGGAAGACCCGTAGAAAGCTCCTGGCTCCTCACTTCAAATTGGCATGGCTCTGACTGTTGGGCCAGTTGGGGAGTGCTCTCTGTGCCTCTTCTTCTCTCTGTTTGTTACTCTGACTTTCAAATAAATAAATATACCTTTTAAAATGTTATTAATTTTTTGAAAGGCAGCATTACAGAGAGAGATCTGAGATGCGTTGATCTTCCATCTACTGGTTACCTCTGCATATGGCTGCAATGACCAGGCCAAAGCTAGGAGCCTATAACTCCATCAGGATCTCCTACTTGGAGAGTAGGGACTCAGGCACTTGGACATCATCCACTGCTTTCCCAGCCATATTTGCAGGGAACTGGATAGGAAGTGGAGCAGCTGAGAGTTAAGCCAGTACTCATGTGGGATGCATCCTTCGTAGGCAGTGAGTGGCTAAATCTGCTGCACCACCATGCTGGTCCTTGTAAAAAAATTTTTAATGCTGTGGGTTCTTTTGAGGAATTACGTTTTAAAAAGCAATTGTTGATTATCCGTGGAAGTGAAGAAATGGGAACTCTTGCTTGATGCCCTTTTATATCTGCTCCATGGTTTGATTGAGTTCTTGAAGATCTTTCTCCTTTTCACTTGTGAGCTTCACAGTGCAGCATTTCTTTTTTATTTTGGCACTCTACTTTGATACCTATGCCTTGCTTTATGCTTTAGGCAGATAGTACTAAAGAAAAGGAGCTTGGGCTTTTAGATTAGGGAGTCCTGAGATTGAATATCAATTGTTTCTTTTACAGTTTGTGTCAGATGATGGAAAATTTCAACCCATAGGCCAAACCCAGCACATTCCCTATTTTTGGAAATAACTGATGTTGTTGGGACACAGCCTTGCTTATTCATTTAGGTGTTGTCATACAAAGGCAGAGTTGAATAGTAGGAATGACTCCTTAGTTGTGCAAAGTCTAAGTTGGCAAATATCTGCTATTTACAGAAAAGGTTTGATGACCTGTGGATTGTATCTTCTTAGGGAAGTTACTTTGTTTCCTGTATCATAGTTTCGTCATCTGTGACCTGAAATATTAGTTACTAATAAGTTTGTGTTGAAGAACGGAGGCAAAGTATTTGGATGTTTTGACATGATATTTCTGTCTATTCTTTTGATTATTATTGATACATATAGTGTATTGAATCAGTGTCCTACAGCAGTCTGGTCTACTTTCTCATTAAATTCTTTCCTTAAAATAGTTTGAAGATGAATGATTCAGGTATAAGAACTGTGTTTGGTACAGTGCTTTTACATATATCAGGCATTGTACAGATTCTTAAACGATGGCCACTTTTCAGGACACTACTAGCCTGTTAACTTTAGAGTTACCAACACTTTTCCATTTCAACAAAGTGCTCTTTAAGAAATGTGCGTAATGTTAAGAATTATCGTATTTAACATTGCCTGCTTCTAAACCTTGAACATGGGCATTTAGTAATGCATGACTTGACAAGTTGGCATCTTGTTGTTTTTACGAGAGTAAGTAGTTTTGACCCTGTGAGTACAGTGAATCTAACAAATGATGTGACTTGACATGGCATTATTCTTTTCTACTCACTTTTCCAAGCTTGAGAGAATCAGAAACCATGATTTCATGTAAATAATTTATGAATGTACCTGAGTATAAGTATTTTTCTTCTTTACTGAGAAATAAGATTTCATGTCACAGATAACTCCACATCAACTCATAGTTTCATGACATCATATCAAGTCACCAATGCTTATTCCATCCTTTCTTAAGAGAACTGCATAGTGTGAATATAGTCTTTGTAATATTTGAATCATTTAGTAATTTTCATGATTTTTACTCTTCCCTGTTTACCAGATTTTCTTAATTACTTAACAAAATTATGTTGAAGATTACTATATATTAGATAGAATAATAGCGCAAGTGTGATTAACTTGGCACATGTTGTCGTAGCACTTATTGAGATCACAGTTTAATGAAGACGGCTGATAGAATTCAATAGATTTTTGTAAAAATAAGTTGCTTTAAATAAACGGTTAGTGTTAGCATAAGGTACCAGTGGGATTCTATCAGAAAGAAGTAACTGAATCTGGCTATCAGAGGAGCCTTGTATGTAGATGTACTATTTGGGTTAAGATGTCAAGAATGTATTCAGGTTAATGAATGAAGAATGGAAGAAGGCTGGTTCTAAAGTCTTTAGGGCAGAAGGAACCTTACTGGAAGTCCCTGGGGTGTCAAGCATGTAAAATAGTACAAAGTGTGGTTGGCCAAGGCAAAGCCCTTAATAATTTGACCTTGTGAGGCTTCTCAGAGTGGCTGAAGGTGACTATTACAGTTGGTTGGGTCTCTTTAAGGATGTGTGGGGTGTCAGTCAAGATGATGGCAGTGATGATGAGTGTAACAGGATAGATCGAGGTGGAGTCAGTAGAATTGATTGGATCTATGGTGAGAAGAGAAATATTCAGTAGAGATACCATGGATGGTGTCACTGATAAGGAAACAATGGCAGAGTACCAGCCTGTGAGTTAAGTATTGCATATGTGTTTTAGATGCCTGTTGACCTGGCTGGACTTTTCAGTAAATGTTTGAGCAATTGGACTTTGGAGTGTACTTGGAGTCTGGGTGCTGGATCAGATGTCCAGCTTGCATGTGTGGAGAGATAAGTCATAGTATCTATTGCACAAATCCTAACATTTGTGGAGAGAAGCATTACGTAGGATGCTCAGAGTTAACTGGACACGGAGGAGGACATTAAGGAGAAAAAGAGCATTGGAAATCACAAGGAGAAATTTTTGCAGGAAGGATCAACAGTATTGAATCTTGCAAAGGGGTCAGGTGAACAGAGGATTTGGAGTTGTCGAATTTTGTGATGTGGAGGTCTCTGGTTATCCTAGCATAACTTATTATGTAATTGCACAGGGAGAGGGGTCTTCTTAATTCTGTTAAAATCTTCAGTCTACATATTCTATTTTAGAAAGATTTTTCTTCCCATCATATTGTGTTCTGGAACATGTGTTTATACTAATGATCCTAATCAGGTTCTTTATAGCTGCCTCCCTGCTGCTTTATTCTGTTTAACTCTCTTAAACTGTCCCCTTCTTAATACTAGCTTCAGTAAGCAGGCATTTATTTCTAATAGTGTTTGAGCTTGGCACAATCCATAGTGCTCTGCTTCATTCCCGTGTTGACACTAACATCATATATCGAGTGAAGGAATTTGACCTTGAGTTTTGTTTCCATTTTTGTTCCCCCTCCCTCTCTCACTCCATCTTCCACTGCACCCATCTATGTACGGAATTACTACAAAAATACTTTTGAGAACTTTTTATAAAATGAGTTACTAAAATTTTGCTTTACAATAATTGGATCATGAAATTTTGCTTTCTTGATTTGCTTCATCAAAATCAATTGTTCTGGAGCCTTCTAGAATATGGTTTCATGGTATGGAGAGAGAATAGTTTGTGTTGATTTGTTAGCTCCTTGAGCTGGGTTTATAATGGATTCAAGTGGCTATACAGTGGGCACCTTTTGCTCCTCTGAGCTTTTAGTAGTTCCCCCAATATGTTTCAGACATTCAGAGACTTTCTAGATATAGAAAATTTGAATATTTCCATGCATTGCTTTTTTTTTCAATATTTAATTATTTATTTCTTTGAAAGTCAGAGTTACACAGAGAGGAAAGGCAGCAAGAGAGAGAGAGAGAGGTCTTCCATCCAATGCTTCACTCCCCAGTTGGCTGCAACGGCCGGAGCTGCGCCGATCTAAAGCCCGGAGCCAGGAGCTTCTTCTGAGTCTCCCACACATGTGCAGGGGCCCAAGGACCTGGGCCATCCTGTACTGCTTTCCCTGTCCAGAACAGAGAGCTGAATTGAAAGTAGAGCAGCCAGGTTTCAAACCGGCAACCATATAGGATGCCGGTGCTTCCGGCCAGGGCATTAACACGCTGTGCCACAGCACTGGGCCGCATTATCTTTTTTTTTTTTTTTTTTAATTACTTAATAATGGTACAAAGATAGAGGGATTGTTGCTATTTGTTTTTGTTGTTCTCAGAAAAGCTCTGAAGTTCAACTCCTCATTATTAATAGTAAGTCAATTTGATTAATTCCTTGTAATATGAGGCATGACTGTGAAAAATTAAATTAGAGACATCACCTTGGATCACAGCATACTGACCATTTTATGTATTCAGTTAGGAGGGGAAAAAAACCCACAGATAACCTATACCTTTTTAAGTAATATATTAATGCAGAAATTTGGGAGAACAAGCTTGCAGTTAATAAATATTTAATAAAAAAAATTCGAGGTCAACAGAAGGCAAAGCACTGCTATCTGGGTCTGCTTTTCCTGGACTTTTTCATGAGAGCATAATGAGAAATAACCAAGAAAGTCTATATTTGTAGCAGCGACCTTGGTGTGAGGAAGTGTATTGCAAGTTACAACCCATAAAACAGGTAAAAATGGGGCTGGTGTTGTGGGCTAACCCTCCACCTGCAGTGCTGGTATCCCATATGGGAACCAGTTTGTGTCCCAGCTGCTCTTCTTCTGATCTGGCTCTTTGCTATGGCTGGGAAACCTGTAGAAGTTTGCCTAAGTCCTTGGCCCCCTGCACCCGTATAGGAGACCTGGAAGAAGCTCCTGGCTCCTGGCTTTGGATCAACCCAGCTCCGGATATTGTTGACATTTGGGGAGTGAACCAGCGGAGGAAGACCTTTCTCTCCATGTTAGCTTCTCTGTTTCTGTAACTCTACCTCTCAAAGAAATAAATAAATTTTTTTTTAAAAAAGCATAGATTGAAAAAAAGCTGCTAAAAACATAAACTTATGTGGTGGAAGACATGGCTCTTTTTTGTTTTTGTAGAAGATTTATGTTTTTACAGAGTTACAGAGAGAAAGGGAGAGACAGATATGTCTGCTAGTACACTCCCCAAATGCCTTAACACAGGCTAGAACTGGATCAGCCCAAAGCTAGGAGGAGGCTCTCTATCTGGGTCTCCCACATTGGTGGCAGTGGCCTAAGTACTTGAGCCATTATCCATTCCTTCCCAGGATTAGCTATGATTGTATTGGAAAGGAGAGCAGTGGGATTTGAACCAGTACTCTGATACAGAATGTGGGCGACCCAAGAGATGGATTAATGTACTGCGCCACAATGCTAGCCCCTTCCATGTAGTATTTTTTTTTAATATTTATTTTTTTACTTGAAAGTTACATAATGAGAGAAGGAGAGGCAGAGAGAGAGAGAGAGAGAGAGTGAGTGAGTGAGTGAGTGAGAAAGGTCTTTCATCTGCTGGTTCATTCCCCAATTGGCTGCAACGGCCAGAGTTGAGCTGATCCGAAGTCAGGAACCAGGAGCTTCTTCTGGGTCTCCCATGTGGGTGCAAGGTCCCAAGGACTTGGGCCATCTTCTACTGCTTTCCCAGGCCATAGCAGAGAGCTGGATTGGAAGTGGAGCAGCTGGGTCTTGAACCGGCGCCCATATGAGATGAGAGTCCTTACCTGCTACGACACAGCACTGGCCCCTCCGTGCAGCGTTTTGTCAGCCTAGATATCCTGGTGTGGGCAAAACAATTTTTGCAACAACATTATTCCACAGAAAGAATGAAGCCCGAATTTCACTGAATGTCCTTTATGTTTGTGTGTTTGAGCAAAGCCTCTCAAACTCTATTCTATAGCAATTCTATACCCAAGCATGAGTTACCACAGTACATGGAAACCATTGGTATATATAGTCTCTGCTCTAGAATTCTAGCACCTACCTCTCTAGGCTGCCAAGGTTCCTGTGTAGCCAGCTTTCCTTCAATGAAAGCAATTGAAAATCTCAGGATTATGAAGTTTCATTCTGGGAACTAAATAAATCCAAAACATTTAGGACTATACCCTTACCTCTCTGTGTGTCTTTTTTCCTTTCCATTCTTTCTTTTTATTTTCCTTTTCATCCTCCCTTCCCCCTTCCTTCCTTTTTATTTAAAAGGCTGCTTTACAGAGAGAGAGAGAGAGAGAGAGAGAGAGAGAGAGATCGTCCATCTGCTGGTTCTCTGCCCAGATGGCTGCAACAGTTGAAGCTGGTCCTGACCACAGCCAGGAATCTGGAGCTTCTTCCAGGTCTCCCATGTGGGACAGGGGCCCCAGGACTTAGGTCATCTTCTACTGCTTTCCCAGGCACGTTAGCAGGGAGTTGGATTAGAAGTGGATCAGGTGAATCTCGAACCAACACTTATCTGTGGTGCCGGTGCAGCAGATGGAGGCTTTACCTGCTATGCCACAGCACCATCCTCTTCCTTTCCATTCTTGAATTACCTTCATGTCATTCCTGATTGTTATAACTTTAAAATAAAAACAGCATATTTTGAGATACTTAGATGAATGTTAATGTCTTTTGTTATGTGGGTCTGGTAATCCGTGGCATTTTCTTTTCTCCTAGGAATGCTGCCTTTGCAATTTGCGAGGGGGTGCTCTTAAGCAGACTATGAACAATAAGTAAGTAATGCATTGATTGTGTTGAATTTTGTTATAAGCTTTCTCCTTTCTAAAACCTCTGGATGACAGTTTGATTTACCTCTCAGTGTATGGATTGTACCAGACTTTTGGTGTTGAGATTCTGTGTGTTGGGATTCTGTGTGTCAGAGACCACCTTTGATAATAGTCTCACTTTTGCTGGTTGCGGGTGTCCATGCTTTGTTTCTTCTCTATGTGTTTAACAACTTGAAGAATAGGTTATCTTAATTTTTTTAAAAATTTTATTTATTTATTTGAGAGGTAGAGTTAGAGAGAGAGACAGAGAAAGATCTTCCATCCACTGGTTCACTCCCTCTGTGGCCGCAACAGCTGGAGCTTGGCTGATCTGAAGCTTGGAGCTTCTTCCCTGTTTCCCATGCTGGAACAGGGGCCCAAGTTCTTGTGCCATCTTCTACTCTTTTCCCCAGGTCATAGCAGAGAGCTGGATCAGAAAAGGAGCAGATGGGACTCGAACCGGCACCCATATGGAATGCCGGCACCTCAGGTCCGTAGGCTTAGCCTACTATGCCACAGCACTGGCTCTCTATCTTAATTTTTAAATTGAAGATGGCTCATATCATCCAGGTGCTCTTAGAATCCCCATGTTTAATATGATGAATCCAATTAAACTAAAAATAAATTTCTCAAAACAGTGAAATTGTTATTTTCAAGTAAATTAAATCATGACATTAAAGCCAGACCATTTACATTTAATGCCAGCAAATACAGGAGAGCATGCCTATGGACTAAATCATAAAATACAGGGAGAACACCCTTACGTTAACACTTCAAGTGGCGGATTGGGAATAGGAAGAGAATCTTGAAAGAGAGTGACCAAAAAGGAAAGCATTTTGTTTTTATGACTATTTTTGCATGAATTTTATTTTCAAGAGAAGTTTTTAATACTAAAAATGATTCCAAAGCATATTTCAAGGGTCCTTTAATATCTCAGAGACATGTGAAAATGGTTCTGGCACAGTTTGCCAGCTGGCACTTGAGAGGGACATGTATCCCCCAAGATATGTTTGATATATACACCATCTTATAAATTTCAATTATAGTCCAAAACCAGAGATTTTGACATAAAAATCTAGTATTTTATCTTTCCTTAAAAAAGGATGTATAGCTCTCTAAGGCAATGATAACAAGTTGAGATGAGGACCAGACTCCATGGGGCTAACGGTCCCTTGGTAACCATGATTTCCCAGTACACCAGTATTTGCTTATATCTGTCTGGCCTCATGGGCATTCAAGTTAGGAATCCTGATATAATGTATTGTTGGAGTTAGCATAATTATGTGTATGTGCACATATGTCTGGTTGCTTAGAAGGAAGAGTGAAGGCCTTTATCATTTCTACATTGATAAAGCTTAGTCTCAGAAACTGTGTCATCATCTTTCTCAGTCCAAGTTGATATGATTGGCACGGTACTAAAACTTCTTCCCTAGTAGTTGGATGTTGTACAAGCTGTACAGCCGATGAGCGGGTTTAGATGGTCCCTAGGAAGACGGAAGATGGGAAGTTTTCTTCCTACCCTTGGGCTCGAACAGCAACAACAAAAAGTATTTCCTATAGTAGCAGTATTTGTTTATAGGGTAACCCACTAGTAGTGTTTAATTTTATCCTTGTTCTTCCTGTGATCTTGAATGACTAGATGGAACCTGGTGGTGTGTGGGTCTTTAGGTTAAAAATGGCTGATGGATTTGATAATATTTCTTTCACGATCTTTTCAAATCTTATGAGTCTTTATATTTATTTGAGGGAATAGCATCTATCAGGCAATTTAATTGTGTTCATAGAGATTTTGCCATTTTTCTGAAGTAATTCAGAATATGAAGGAGATAGTAGATGTTAAGTAGGAAGCCGGGGAACAAACTCAAGATTCATTTCTCCTGTCTGAGGTTCCATTCATTAGAGTAGAATTTCAGAAATAGTTTGATTTAATATTTAATTAGAACCAATTGTTTTTGGAAACTTCTAGTGCTTAATCTAGCTTGCTTTGTGACATTTTTTGTTATGTAAAAAGATTGTACACCATACATGGTTTATACCTTTGATTATACTAGTATTTTGCTAGCTATTTATTAGCTGAAATATATAAATCACATTTTTGCAACAAATAGGAAACTCATACTTCAGTACCTTTCAAGTTTAGAGAAATATGTACAATAGTAGGATTGGGTTTTTGGTCTTCATCTAGTTCTTTGTGTCACAGTGTTGGGCAGATGTGGTGCCGAATCTATGCAGGTGTCGTTCTGGAGGTTTAAAATTCAGAATCTGTTCATGATGGATGCAGGCTTTTGCTTTCTATCTCATCTGTGTAGTTTCTACCTGTGAGAACTGCCATCACCAGGATGAAGTTCGGAGGTATGTAAGTTTAGGGAACACTTGTTTATGTTTAATGTCTCCTTTCCTGTAGGTGGGCCCATGTCATGTGTGCTGTTGCAGTCCCAGAAGTTCGGTTCACTAATGTCCCAGAAAGGACACAAATAGATGTAGGCAGAATACCATTACAGAGGTTAAAATTGGTGAGTGGCAAAGCTTATTTTTTACCTCATAAACTAGTGTTAATTTCAAGTTCTGAATTTTTCTATTAATGCACACATTCCTAAGAATTTCTATCCTATCCTCATTTTATTATTATTCCCTTATCTTCTTTTAGACTACCCTTATTTATCCTTAAAATTCTGTTCTTATTATATTGTAATTCCACATAAAAACTTCCTCAAATTCTGTTTGAAATGAGGGAAAATATTATTGCATTTCCAGGATGAATATGAACTTTCAAACTATAGAACATCTGTTGAGATTTGAGCTGTCCAATTCTATTTAAAATTGTGTGATTTTACTCAGTTTTACCTTTCTTTGGTTGATCTTGATCCAGCAAAATGCCTCTAACTTGATTTCGTCATTTTTTCACCAAAGTGAGTCTCATAGAGTAATAAAGTTTTTATGATTGCAAAGAGAGTATCTCACTCAAGAATAGATACAAGTCACTTAATATGCCAGAGTTGCATTATCTTCTGACCCATTCAGAAACTTTCATCACATTCTTCCTACTGATTTCCCTTGTTAAGAGTATTTTTTGTTGAAAAATAGACTTTTGATGTCCTTAGCACTGAAGTAACTTTATAGTTCTCTTCAATTGTTAGCCAACAGGTCATTAGTTTTGGCCTTTACATTAAGTAATGTAATGTAGTGAGAATGTTCCCTGAGGTTACACTGCATGACCTTAACATACTGGAGCATGTCTTACAGGTGGACTTAATATTCTAGAATTTCTTTACTTCTTGTTATCTTTAACCTAAGTTTTTTCCCTCTGGAGATCCATTTCTAGCCTCATTCTCTTCCTGTTGCTTGTTTTGTTACTGCTGTCCAGACAAGTTATTTTACTGTATATGCTGGGTGTCTCCACGTGTCAGTTTCATCTTTTTCTGGAACAGTGGGATCTAAGATCGTCGCCCTACTTTCCCAGTCACGTGTATTGGGAATTAGAATTGGATGTTTCACTAATCATGACCTGTCTTGCCAAACAGTATCATCTTTAATAAGACATGCTTCCTGTCCTCTGGCAATCTTATACTCTAGATCAGTATTTCTCAACCTTGGCACTGCTGGATTTGTAAAGTAGGTAATTCCTTGTTTTGAGATACTGACATGTATCTTGTAGAATTCCTGGATCTCTGTTCAAATAAATGTTGCCAAATATCGACTGGGATGCAATTCAACCTCATTTGAGAATCCAGTAGTTTATAGGGAAGAACCACGTATGAAGAGAAAATTTTCATTTTTGTCCTTTAGCTAGAGAATATCTTGGTTGAAAGAGTTGGAGACAGAAAAAATTCTTAAATGTTTTTAAAAGTAATTCTAGATAATTCTTTCAGCTTTGAGTATCTTGCATGTTAATAAAAAGTTTGACAATATATACATATTAGCTATCTTATAATTGTTAATTATATAATTCGAACCAAGTTGAATACTAATCATTTTACAAAGATTAAAGTTCTGAAATATGTATATCTGTGCACATAGTAGACACAGAATTAGTATTAATGAAACGAATACAAAGCAACATATCATTGTTTATTATTTGTTCTTCTAGCTTAAATTGATTGTGTCTGGGGTTTGGTGACACTGACAAATTGACTTGTGCCTTTAAATGTAATGGCAGTGAATTCACATACATCTTCGGATGCTGCTGTAATGCAAGGCATTACCTACGTGCATCACAGGAAGTGTGCGATTAGAGTCATAGTTGACTGCTGCTTTGGAGAGTCATGAAACATCCATACAATACTTGTCCTATTGGCTGATTGTTTTTCTCTTGGAACATGTGGTCAGTTGGGGAATGAAAACTGACTTCTCTCTGAAGTAGTAGGATGAGGCCGAATCTTTCTCCAGAGCCCACTAGGTGGTGCTCGTGTACCAGTTTCTCAGGAACTTGCTGCTTCTTTTTTTTTTTTTTTTTTTTTTTTTTTTTTGACAGGCAGAGTGGATAGTGAGAGAGAGAGAGAGACAGAGAGAAAGGTCTTCCTTTTGCCGTTGGTTCACCCTCCAATGGTCGCCACGGCTGGCTCGCTGCGGCCGGTGCACCGCACTGATCCGATGGAAGGAGCCAGGTGCTTCTCCTGGTCTCCCATGGGGTGCAGGGCCCAAGTACCTCGGCCATCCTCCACTGCACCCCCTGGCCACAGCAGAGAGCTGGCCTGGAAGAGGAGCAACTGGGAAAGAATCCGGCGCCCTGACCGGGACTAGAACCCGGTGTGCCGGCGCCGCTAGGTGGAGGATTAGCCTATTGAGCCGTGGCGCCGGCCCAGTAACTTGCTCTTAAACTGCCTACTCCCTTCTCTCATGCGTAGAGCCACGCCAACACCGTGTGTGTGTGTGTGTGTGTGTGTGTGTGTGGAGAGAGAGAGAGAGAGAGAGAGAGATGGAGACATTTTGAGAGAGAGTGTCTGTGTGTGTATATGCGTCTATCTGACACTATAGCCCAAGAGATGGCAGCAGGGCATCGTAAATACTAATTTCTAAAGGGCAATGTTTTTAGTTTGTATTTTCATTTAGCCATATAAAGAGAGTTCCTTTCCATTTGGGCAAGTTCATATTTTTCTTTACAATTAACAAGAACAGTAGTAACAGCTGGTAAGTGCAAGAAGTATAAAGAATATCTTCCGGCCGGCGCCGCGGCTCACTAGGCTAATCCTCCGCCTAGCGGCGCCCGCACACCGGGTTCTAGTCCCGGTCGGGGCGCCGGATTCTGTCCCGGTTGCCCCTCTTCCAGGCCAGCTCTCTGCTGTGGCCAGGGAGTGCAGTGGAGGATGGCCCAGGTGCTTGGGCCCTGCACCCCATGGGAGACCAGGAAAAGCACCTGGCTCCTGGCTCCTGCCATCGGATCAGTGCGGTGCGCCAGCCGCAGCGCACCGGCCGCGGCGGCCATTGGAGGGTGAACCAACGGCAAAGGAAAACGTTTCTCTCTGTCTCTCTCTCTCACTGTCCACTCTGCCTGTCAAAAAAAAAAAAAAAAAAAAAAAAAAGAATATCTTCCATCTTAAAAAAAGATGGTCATTATTAGTCTTTGGGTTTTTTAAAATATTTATTTTATTTATTTGAGAGACAGTGTTACAGAGAGAGGTAGTAAGAGAAAGAGAGGTCTTCCATCTACTGGTTCACTCCCAAATGGCTGCAACAGCTGGAGCTGAGCCAGTCTGAAGCCAGGAGACAGATGCTTCTAGGTCTCCCACATGGGTTCAAGGGCCCAAGGACTTGGGCCATCCTCTGCTGTTTTCCCAGGCGCATTAACAGGGAGCTGGATTGTAAGTGGAGCAGTCAGGATTTAAACTGGCACCCATATGGGATGCCAGCACTGCAGGCTAGGGCTTGAACCTGTGGTACCACAGCACCAGCCCCTATTAGTCTTTCTAGAATGTGGAATCCTGGAATTTATGTACTTCTTGCTTGGCCTATCAGGTGTGCCCTTTACTCTTCATCTAGTTAAATGGAAAACAGTGGTCAGACTAGATTTACTTTAAAGACATTCCATTTTCCTTCATTTCTGTTGGCTACTTTTTACTAACAATTTATTGACTTTTTAAAATTAAGGTATTTTTAATGAAAAAAGTACATTTGGTTCTGTGCTGTATCCAATTAAGTTTATTCTTTTCCTTTTCTTTAACAATGTTTCATTTTTGTATAGTTATTCTGGAGTTTATTAAAGTAATTGCTGCCCCAGGTTTAAAACAAAAAATCTTGTAGGTTGCTATCTTAAAGCACCAGATTATTTAGGAGACTCAAACTGTTGTAGAGCAAAAAAACTGAAGATTATGTAAATGCTAAGAGTGTTCAGATTCAAATAAATAGGAGAGCCATTTTTTAATGTCAACTTAAGCATTTTTCTGATACTTTCTTTATAAAGATTTATACTACTTTTTCACTCCCCAAATGGCCCCTATGGCCAGAACTGTGCCAATCTGAAGCCAGGAGCCAGGAGCTTCTTCTGGGTCTCCCACACAGACTCAACGGCCCATGGACTTGGACCATCTGCTGCTGCTTTCCCAGTCCATAGCGGACAGCTGATTAAGTGGAGCAGTCAGGACTTGAACCAGACCCATATTGTATGCTGGCCACAGCGCTGGGCCCAATACTTATTTTTTTCTTAAAGATTTATTTGTTTATTTGAAAGTCAGAGTCACACAGAGAGAAGGAGAGACAGAGAGATCTTCTATCTGCCAGTTCATTCCGCAGCTGGTCACCATGGCCAGCATTGCAGGCAGCAGCTTTACCCACTATGTCACAACAACGCCAACACCACTGTTGCTTAACTGCAGATTAGATTTCTTAGTATTTTTCTTCCCTATCCATTTAGAATGAATTACTTTGCCTTGAATGATTTTTCTGTATCAAGAAATTTTTAATATCAAAAAAATAGTAGATAATATCATTGGCAACATCTTCATGTGTTCTGCAACACCTCATTGGTTATCCAGAGACCATCAGAGAATTGGCACCTGGCAGGACCAGGAGAGAGGAGGATGTGTGTGTGTGTGTGTGTGTGTGTGTGTGTTGGAGGCTGGGAGGATGTCCTCCTCCCCAGGAAAGTGTGCTCAGGGATAGCCAGTGCCAAAGTTGTTTGAAGTCACAGGTGATAGGTGTGCATGAGTACAAAAAGAACCGAATTATTCCATAGGAATATATTCTTTAGAATTTATTCAGAATTTTTACTTTGTCTTCATTCCTACTGTCTTGTTTTCTCTGCTAGTCTGACTGATTGGCTGTAGCCATTATTGCATCTCTGGAAAAGGAACAGAATTTTGCAAGGATTAAGATAAAACAAAAGAGAGATATAAAGGACCCATAAAGTCAGAATATTTTTTTCCTTACAGTAGACAAAACTATATGTAAAATGTTCAGGAAAAGAATTGAAGACAATACTTCAAAGAGGAGAAACATTTTGATAGTGTCATTACACAGAAATATGAAAGCAAATGTGCTTAGGAAATACTATTATAAACATCTTTAAGCTTCATCATTAAACTTAAGAGAAGGACATTTAGGAATCCATCCAAAGCAGTAAAGAAAGCATGCCCTTCTAGTGTTTGTTCCATCCTTACCCTAAATGTCTAGCATTCATTGATCACTTCTTGCACATTAAGTTAATTAAAAATCTATGGAATTTTGGTAAATAAAAGAGCAAGTTAGATTTTGGGGTTAAGAATTCTTGGAAAGCTTTACCAGGCCCTAACAGCAACCTCTAACATTAAATATTCTTATTTGGAGTTAGTTTTTTTTAATAGATTTGAAATGATTGTTTAAATATTGGTTTATGTGTTTCATTACAGTTGATGCCATTTTGATTGCTGTCAGTCCAGTCCATTCAAAACCTGGCATCATTCATTGATCACAAGTGCATCCAGTAGCTACACAAGTAGCTACAGAAGTAGCACAGTGTCTTTGCTTTCCATTTCTGTAGATATTCTTAGGATTTTTTATACTTGTGAATACATTTTTGGATTTGTGAATACATTTTTGAAACCAAATAGAGGAAGAAATGAATTTTGGAATAGCTGAAATTGCCCCTGGGTATTCGATGACCTCTGATTTGCATTTGACAAAACTAAACACAGGCACAGTGTTCTCTGAGTGAAGAACATTAGTTTGAAAAAAATTTACACTGTGCTGATGTCTGAGCTACAAGCCATTCAGTATTTGGCTGAGCCCATACTATTCTGTTTAGAAGGCTTTATACACTTTAAAATGTGTACCTGAAGGCAAATAATAGTGAACTTGAAAGCTAAAGATTATAGTTTTGAAGGGTACATCAATTCTGAAAATAGAGTGGTTTCACTGTGGTATTCCATCTGAAGAGTTGAATGAAGGGGGGAAATACAATCAGGTTTCCTATTTCTAAGAAGGCGTGTTCTCTCTTGCTGACGCATGTTATCAGATATACTGAATACTAAAAACACAATTACTGAGAGAGATGTGGGGTCTGCCTCTTGTGCTGTCAGATCATTTCGAGTCCTGTTTAGTTAATGTCATAGCAATGTTAGTAACTTTGTTTTCCTTCTAAAGGAATCATGGTCATATTTGACAGAACTCTGCTAATGCATTTTGGAAAATGTAAAGACATATTGATCATCTTTCACCACATTAAAAGAAAAAAAGGCAGCATTGTGAAGGCAATCAAAAAAGTAATCATGTTCCACATAAACTCATGTACTCATTTATTCACATATTCAATTATTTTAAAGAGAAAGATTCTATAGAACAACATTGATAATCATGAGCAAATTATTAAGAACAGTTGAAGAATTTGCTTTGAATCATGAATTCACTTGAAGGAGGAGTAAGAGGTACTACAAATGAAATGATTTTGTTGTTCCATGTGTTTTCCTACTATTTAGCAAGTCTAATATAAAATTTTACAATATCATTAAGGTAATGCTCTTCACTAGTTCAGAATACACATGCCTCCAACTTTGTCAGGTTTTAAAATAAGTGGTAGTGTTTAAAAAAAAAAGTACATTAGTAGCTGCATAGTACTTAAGTGTCAGAATGATTTGCTACAGGGACTAGATCCCATTGCAAGCTGTCAAATTTGTATATTGCTGTAATACCAAAACATAAAATCTTTTGAGTAAAATGGAAAATGTCAGATGGGTATGACTACAAATAATATACTTTCTGAAGGATGTAGATGTCTATAGGAGAAAATGTGTAAATGCACAAAATATTATCTTGTTACTATGGATTTTTCTTTATCTGTCGAGAGAAAAACTGTGAGGCAAAATGAAATTGATTAGAGCCTTTAAATTTTCACTTTTAAACTCATTTTTCCTTGGGGACTAATTTTAAAAATGTTATTAGATAGACAAGCAGAGCTTCAGCTGATTCATGAATAAAGAGCATTGTGAGAGTTTTGCATTACTGAATGTTCTGTCCGCCCCCCGCCCCAATCTTGTCTGTTTGAGTAGTGATTACTGACAGATTTTTTAATTTCGTAAGTGAGCTGGGGTCAGAGTTGCAGAGATGAGGTCACCCCCTTCACTCCCACACTTACTAGGTCAAAATCAACACACTTATGCCAAACTGAGGCAGCTGTTTGATGCCTCTATACAATCTGTAGGGTTCTACTTGGTCAACAGTCATGGAAGGTGCGGAGGTTACAGCTTAGGAAAGGTATGTTATTATTGTAAAACAGTAGATTTCATGATTGTTTGGTTGCTGAAAAGAGGGGCCTCAAGAATTAGAGTAATTTTCTCTTCTGTTACATTACATCTTTGTATAAATTAAGTTACTTATTCCCTCAAAAGGATACTTTTTCTTTTTATATTTTTTATAAAATATTTTTATTTTTTATTCTTTTTATATTTTTTATTTTTTAAGATTTATTTATTTATTTGAAAGTTATGGGGAGAGAGATAGAGACAGAGAGAGAGAGATTGTCTTCCATCCTCTGGTTCTCTCCCCAAATGTATGCAATGGCCAGAGCTGCGCCAATCCGAAGCCAGGAGCCAGGAGCTTCTTCCTTGTCTCCCATGTGGGTGCAGGGTCCCAAGGACTTGGGCCATCTTCCATTGCTTTCCCAGGCCATAGCAGAGAGCTGGATCAGAAATGGAGCACCCGGGACTCAAACTGGTGCCCTTATAGGAGCTGGCACTGCAGGCGGCAGCTTTACCCGCTACACTAGAGCACCAGCCCCAGAAGGAAGCTTTTAAAATTCAACTAAAATATTATAAAACACATTTTTTATAAAGTTGGAATCTCCTCTTACAATTAATTGGGCATAGGTTGCTGTGATCTCATAAAAAAAACCTCTGTCACCTTGAGATTGAGTGTGCAGGCTGTGGTTTGACTGAGTCCTGTGTCCTCCACTTAGGCAACCTTGGTTGTATGGACTAACTCCTCTGATTCTCAACTGTGAACGGGGTGATTTTGAGGATGAAATGGAAAAGTGGGAATGTTGGTGTATAGTTTACATTTGGTGAAGGTTAACAGTATTAGCTATTAGCACATGAAATTATCTCCCCACCCCTTTTGTTTAATCCTGATAAGAACTTAACTATGTTACACAGCCTTTGGGCAGTTTGTAAACTAATAGAATTTTCTTTTGAATTGAGTTCTGCCATCTTCATTGGAGCGGGCATAGAGGATTTCTCTGCACACATCTGAGAATTCACTAACTTCCTCTGAAGTTACTGCCCAAAACCGTAAGATAAACAGATTGCTTGTCTCTAAACTGAAGTCCTGAACATAGCCGTTTGTTGTTTCATTGTGAGCAATTTCCTGTTGAAAATCAACGTCGAGGTGGTTTTATATTTCACAGCCTTTAAATCATGGTGAATACTAAGACAAGTTATGGAGAAAGAGAAGCAAAGCCAGGATCTTGCATAAATTGCTGAGTGATTGGTTATACCATGCACAGTTCTCATCAATACTGGAAGCGGCATAAGGCTTTGTAGGAAAAGTACATGTTGGACATAGTTAATTTGAGGACCTTGTAGAAAATTTGTGTGTGGCTCAGTAAAACTATGTACAACAATGCTAGTATCCTCCTGCTACTGAGCATGTTGCTATTTTACTGACCTCCCAGGTTGATAGGGAGTGCTCAGTTAGCATAACTAGTGAGATGCAATGATGAGATGTATGTCATTGATTGTGGTCAGTGATAATATTGTATCTATTGCTTCATACATCTTTATGATTGATTGATTTAAAGTGATAGAGAGAGAAAGAGAGAAAATCTTCGTTCCCTGGTTCATTACCCTAAATGTCTTCTATGGCCAGATCTGAGCCAGGCTGTAACCAGGAGCTTCATCTCAGTCTTTCATGTGGGTGTAGGGGCCCAAACAATTGGGCTATCCTCTGCTGTTTCTCCCAGGCCATTAGCATGGAGCTGGATCAGAAGTGGAGCAGCCCTGGAAGGAACCAGTGCGCATATGCAATGCCAGCAGTGGCTTTACCCGTGCATCACGTCGCCAGCCCCATTTCATACTTATTTGGAAGTAGGAGCGTAATGGTCAAAGTGAGGCAGTGTTATTTCTGAAAGTTTCAGTTACATTTTCATTAGAGCTAAAGTAATTAAATTGGAAATGAAAACAAAACCTAAAGAAATAAAATAATTTGATCTGCAAAAAAGACAATCAAGTAGGAAGTCATATGGTTCCATTAAAGATACGTGTTTCCCACAGTCAATAAAAAACAAATGACTGGATTTTCTCAAACCCATGAAAATATATTCATTTCAGAATCCCTTTTAGTTTTTGTTTTAAATATTCCATTTGAAAATAGTTTTCTAAAATACAGATGCCGTTAAGATAAAATTTTAAATTGTGGATTTTTTGCTATTCAAACCAGAAAATGCATTTTATCTTCCTTTAGAAACAAAATATCTTTCTTTAAATAAGTGGAAATACAGTGAAATTGACCACTCTTCATTACAGGAATAGTATTTAAGGTTAATAAAAGCTTTTGAAATTATTTTCTCACAGCCATCCATTGCTCATAATTGATTTATGTTTATTTGCTTTGGACAAAACAAGAAAACAGTATCATGAAATATTTTTACTAAATAGCTGATGTTTTTCAGTAAAAAGAATCATGACATGCTAGCAAAGGTATAATTTTAATAGACTAATGGTCTTTCTGACCATAGCAGACTGAGCCTTATCTGATTTTTACAATGATGAATTGACTGTGTCAAAATTTGTAATCTAGTCTGGTGAAATATTTTACTATGAAAGTTTAATTCTCATTTTTTATTTATGAAAGCAGTGGTAGTGTCACAGCAGCTTATAATGTGCTAGCCATTTGGCGTGATTTATGTCAATGAGTGTCACTTGTTGATGTGTTTAGTGATTGTTGACCCATATTTAATTCTAAAAACTCTAAGTGGTGTGAAATGTAATAAGTCAGGCACTTTAGTTTGTGAAAAAAGCTTAAAAAAAATCGTGATCCACAGGTCTTTTCGGTTGTCTTTTCCTTGCTTTCATGATGTCACAGCTTAAGATTTGTCAGCTGTTGCTCTGCAGGCAAATAAGGAGTAACAGATTTCTTTACTAGTATGGACTTCTACTTTGAATGATTTCTGCCACAAAGTTTATGTTTGAAATCACCTTCATTACATCATGTGAGGATTCCAGCTTGGCCTTATTTGAAAGGTTTTCAGGAAACTTGTGAAAAAAGAGCATTTCTTTCTTGTATTCACTTTTTACCCTTTTTTCCAAATAAATACTTATGGAGCAGACCATAGTTCTTGGTGTTTGGTCGTAAGGACATCAGATGGACAGGTCATCCATGTCATGGGTTTATGTTCTGGAGGAATTTAGTTATAGGACTTCCTAAGATGTCATTCATTGTTTTTGCAGTTTTGAAAGGCACAGGATAAGGGCTTGCTCAAATAATGCCTTCTTCTAAGGCATTTCTTCAGAGATCTAATACTTAAAAATATTTTCTAATACCAGGACATTTATGTATTATGGATGATTTCTAAATAATAAGATAATCTCCCAAATTTTTTTGTTTAAAAATGTATTTTATTTATTTGAAAGACATAGTTATAGACAGAGGTAGAGCCAAAGAGAGAGAGAGAGAGAGGTCCTCCATTCTGCTGGTCAGCTCCCCAAATGACTGCAACCACCAGATCTGAGCTGATCCAAAGCTAGGATCCAGGAACCTCTTCCTGGTGTCCCACTTGAGTGCAGGGTCCCAAAGAGTTGGGCTGTCATCCACTGCATTCCCAGGCCACAGCAGAGGGCTAGATATGAAGAGGAGAAGCTGGGACTCGAACCAGTGCCCATATTGGATACCAGAGCTGTAAGTTAGGGCTTTAACTGCTGCACCATAGCGCCATCCCTAATATCCCAAATATTTAGAGTGTATATTTTCACCAAGTATGGAATTTTAGAAATGGTATTAAACATGCACAAAAATCAAAAATTTATGTTTTTAATAGTATATTTAACAAAATTTCAAATTGTTCATGGCTGATAACAAAATGAAATGTATTAGGAGTTATGGAACATTATTCTTAATATGAACTGCTTTAAAAATCACATCTTGGGGCCAGCGCTGTGACGCAGCAGGTTAACACCCTGGCCTAAATTGTCAGTATCTCATTCAATACCCGGCTGCTCCACTTCCAATCCAGCTGTCTGCTATGGCCTGGGAAGGCAAGTCCTTGGGCCCCTGCACCTGCATGGGAGACCTGGAAGAATCTCCTGGCTCCTGGCTCCTGGTTTCAGATCAGCGCAGCTTCGGCCGTTGCAGCCAATTGGGGAGTGGACCATGGGGGGGAAGACCTCTCTCTTTCTCTCTCTGCCTCTCCTCTCTCTGTGTAACTCTTTCAAACAAATAAATAAATCTTTTTTAAAAACTCATGTCTTGAAAGCTTATATTATTAGTTTTTTGGTAGTACAGTATAAAATCATAATCTTTGTGCTATAATTACTTGCCTTTAAATTTCTCTGTAAACAAGAACTACAAACTTCTCTAGATGCTGTTTCCCAAGAATTCTTTTTTTACAATTAGCAAATGAAGGAGTGAGCAATGTGAAATCATTCTTTGTCCTGGAAGGCCTAGCACTTAATATATGTGCATTTTCAGGCTTTTCAATTTGACAGGGGCAATCACCATTTAATTTCAAAACTCCATTTATCTTAGAGATAGCCTTAGAACTATTGAGTCTCCTCTCTGTGACAGTATTACTACTTCTGTGCTCTTTGCCATAGGCTGATTTGTGATGCCCTCAATCTCCAACCTTGTAGCTATGGCACATAACAACCACAAGTTAAGGTTCTGCATAGATAAGGCATATGACAGTCTTTTAACTTTAGCTTGCTGTGCATGCAGAGAGTGACAGCCCACCTGCATTGGGGAAAACACACAAGCACGATGTATTCATCTTTAATCACATTCTGTTTCTCCTACACACGTCCTAAGAAGATGACAGGCCAAGCTCGAAGTTCAGGTTATCTCCCAGTATATACAAAGTACAAAGCATCTCTGGGGAAGATAAGGCTCAGTTATATTACTGAACATTTTACTTGTTTGAGGTTAAATTTGGAATACATAGATCGTATAAGACTCTTGATTTTATACTTAAATTTTATTTCCAAAGACTTATTTTTTCAGCTATAAAAATAACATGTATTTTTCAACAAAATTTTTATAAAACTGAAGTATATAAAGTACAAAATGAAGTCATTACTAGTTCCAAGCCAGTCTACAGAAATGATCACTATAACATGTTGGAGTAATGATTTTTTATTTTTTTCTTTGGAGGAAACATATATATTGGAAGGATATAGCATATTACCATATGTATAAGAATTAACAATGGTTAATTAACTGTTAAAAATGGTTAACCATTAACAATGGTTGAAATAGTATAATCTCTATATATGGTAATCCAATATATAGAAGCAGATTTGTTTTATAAAAAATATTCATTTCTTCTTCAGGGTAGTTGCATTTTCTCCTCCTTTGGTCTTACTATAAATCCACTAGAATTCATGGCCATACTTTTTTTTTTTTAATTTAATACAATTCTTTATTGACAAACAATTGTACATATTTATGGAGTAAATGTAATATTACATGCATATGTTTTAGTGATCAAATTAGGATAATTAGCATCCATTGCTTCATATATTCAAGATTTCTTTGTAGTGTGAACATTCGGAAGTCTTCTAGCTATTTAGAAAAATACGGTGTTTTTTTGTTAACTATTGTTAACCTATTGTGCAATAGAACACCAGAAAGATCATTTTTACAATAAGGAAAACATAGTTTTTAATTCAATAAAAGTAATCCTTTCTGAGGTTTAATTGATATATATATATATTATATATATATATATGTTGAGAAACTTAACTTTGAAGAACCCAAGAATGATAAATCTTTTATGAACACTTAGGCATAACTATAGCTTGTGAGATGTAAGAATATTCCCCATTTAATATGCTAAAACAAAGTGAATCTTTGAGAACAGGTTTTTAGTGTTAACTCTCCTAATCCAACTCAATGAGGACAGAGGTCCTGCGTGGGAAGTTAGCGCACAATGACTCCTGTTGTTAATTTAACAATTACCACTCTGATGTATGATGTCCATGAGTACCCGTAGCTCTTGACATGAGCTGCCTAGGCTATGGAAACCTTTAGAATCCACAAACTCCTTCTGTATTTAGACAAGGCCATAAGGAAACAGGAAGTTTGCTCCTCCTTCAGAGAAAAGTACATCCTTCTTTGATGACCACTTCTTTCTACTGGGGTCTCACCCACAGAGGTCCTACATGCAGGATACTCTTTACCACTGTGTCTTGGCTTTCCACACCTGAAATGCTCTCATTCATGGCCATACGGGCTATCAAAGAAAGAGCTACCTTTCTCTGAAGGGAGGAGAGAAGTTCCACTTTGACTTTGACCTTGTCTAAGCAAGATCAGCATTGGCGAACTCAAAATGCTTCCATAGCCTTGGCAACTCATAACAAGAGCTTCGGGTGATTACTGATGCCATAAACAAGAGTGTCAATTTGCTAAGTCAACAACAGGAGTCACTGTGCAATTACTCCTCATTTAGGATCTATGTCCTTAATATGCTGTACAATGTGAATTAACACTATAACTAGTACTCAAACAGTATTTTTCACTTTGTTTTTCTGTGTGGGTGCAAACTGTTGAAATCTTAATTTATACTAAATTGATCTTCTGTATGTAAAGTAAGGCAGTCGTCAGAGGGAAATTTGTAGCATTAATTCCTTAAACTAGAAAAATATTATCTCAAATTAATGCTCTGCATTTCTGTCTTACAAAATTAGGGAAAGAACAGATTCATAGTAAAACAATAAATAGGAAAGAGATCATGAAGACAGTCCCTGGAGAAAAGAGTAATAAAGAAAGCCAATGAAGCCAGAAGGTAATTCTTTGAAAAGATCAATAAAATTGATTAGGTTTTAGCCAGATTGAACAAGAGAAAAAGAAGATGCCACAAGTGATTATTATCAGCAATAAAAAAGAGGACATGACTGCAGGCCCTAGTAAAAGCATAATAAGGGAGTATTACAAATAATGTGATAAATTACATGGCTTGAGCAAATTCCTTGTAAGAAATAAAATATCAAGTCCATGCAACAAGAAACAGACAACTAGAATAGGTTTTATTCTATAAATAGAATTGAATTTGAAAATAAATCTTTTTTTAAAATTTATTTTATTCATTTGCTAAGCAGAGCTATAGAGACAGAGAGGGACACAGAATTTCCATCTGCTGGTTCCCTCCCCATATGGCCCCAACTGCTGGAGCTGGGCCAAACTGAAGCCAGCAGTCAGGAGCTTCACCCTGGTCTTTCACGTGGACAGCAGGCATTCGTGGACTTGGGCCACTCTCCGCTGTTTTCCCAGACAGATTAGCAGGGAGCTGAATTGAAAAGTGGAGCAGCTGGATCTCTAACCTGTGCTCAGATGGGATGCTGACTTTGCATGTGGTGGTCCAACCAAGTTCACCATAATGCTGGCCCCCAGTCAAAATCTTGTTATAATAAAACTGAAAATTAGGATGCCATTACTCGCCTATTCCACAAAATGTTTAGGAATTTTACTAACTCTACTGAAACTCTTCCAAAAAATTAGGACAAAGTGGACACTTTTTATCTCTTTGCATGAGTCCAGCATACCCTAATTCCTCAGCAAGGCAAAGACATTAGCAGAAAGGAAAACTATAAGCCAGTAGCTATAATGTATATAGGCTTAAAATCTTTTTAGCAAAATATTAGCATACTGAATCAGCAATATGTAAGAAAGTGTTATCCTAGGAATGTTAGGCTAATTTGATTTTAAGAAAGCAATCAATGTAGTTTACTGTATCAGCAAACTAAAGCAAAGTCATAGAATCTATCAATAAATATAGGGAGGCCAGCGCTGCGGCTTACTAGGCTAATCCTCTGCCTTGTGGCGCCGGCACACCGGGTTCTAGTCCCGGTCGGGGCGCCGGATTCTGTCCCGGTTGCCCCTCTTCCAGACCAGCTCTCTGCTGTGGCCAGGAAGGCAGTGGAGGATGGCCCAAGTGCTTGGGCCCTGCACTCCATGGGAGACCAGGAGAAGTACCTGGCTCCTGCCATCGGATCAGCGCGGTGCGCTGGCTGTGGCGGCCATTGGAGGGTGAACCAACGGCAAAAGGAAGACCTTTCTATCTCTCTCACTGTCCACTCTGCCTGTCAAAAAATAAATAAAAAATAAATAAATAAATAAAAATAAATATAGGGAAACAGTTTTTCACAAAATTCACATCTATTCCCAACAGAAACTTATAGCAAACTAGGTCTAGAACCTCAGTCTGATAAAGGAAATTTACAAAATATCCACAGTTAACAGTTGATTTACAGTTGAATGCACTGAATTCTCCCTTCCTCCCTAACCAAGATTGGGAATTAGGCAAGAAATTGTGCTCCCATCAGTTCTATTTAACGTTGTATTATATGGAGATCCTACCCAGTGCTGTGAGGCAAATCAAATGAATTGTTGGCATAGTAATAGTGAGATTTATTTATTCATTTAAATACTCAATGTTTTACAAAAAACCTAATAAAATCCTTATATTTCTATATGTTCACAATAAAAACCTTGAACGTGAATGTAAAATGATGAATTTCTTACACATAATTGTAACATCACATTTGAAAAAATCTGCGTGTTGAAAGCTATAATACAGTGATAAATGAAATCAAAGAATATCTATGTAGAGATCCATTGCTATAGAAGATATTGTTACAGTATTAGGTGTCCAAAACTAACCTATATATTCAATGGAATCCCAATCAAATTCTAGTAGTATTTACTGTACAAAATGATCAGATTCCAAAATTTATGTGGACAGGGAAAGCGATTTCCTAAAAGCAATTTTGAAAAGAACAGAATAGGATGATTCTCTTGTCCTTATTGATATATGAGGTGTCTTCAGATAGATCATGAAAAATAATGAAAAATGTAAGCATGTATTTAAAACATTTTTCACCAAAATAAACTTACCTTTTAATTCCATGTTCCATGAACTTTTCAAAGCACCCTTGTATTTACTGTAATGATATAATAAGGTAATGTGGTGAAAGGATATATACCAAATAATAGAACAGAGATTCCAGCTATAAATATGCATGTATATGGTCATTTGACTTCGATAGGTTGGGGGCCTTGGGAGAAGGAAATAGTAGTGAAGACAAATAGGAAAGGAAGTGAGAGGAACAACTATAGATCTTAAAAGAAAGGGCAGTGTTTTTTGGAACTGAGAATGAAAGTCCTTGTCTGCCAACATTTCATCCTCAGTCAGTGTTTACTCTGCATCTGGACAGCATGGTACTTTGGCTCATGGAAACAACTTCTCAGAAGGGTTTTTGCCATATATCTCCCATCATTCAGAAAGTCCTATTTTCAAGTGACTGTTTCTATAGCTACAGTCCCGCTGCCAACATCGTTACTTAGATATTAGTTTTAGTTTCTACTGCTTCTTTATCATAATCACTTTATCATTGAGTATTAAATGAGATTTACAAATATATTAGCACTCAATGTTACTTAATGGCTGGCACTAAGTTTTGATAGTTAACTGTCACTAAGCGATGATGACAACTCTTATTTTGTAGATGAGAAAGTAGCTTAAAGCAGTTTCATTATACAGGCAGCATTTGAAGAGCTGGATTCAACCTCCACTACTGACCCAACCCCCATGCTCTTTGCTATTAGGCTGTGTCCACCTTTGGGTTAGGTATCGTCTTGATCCTTTCAAAGACTGAGATTGAACATAGATCTGCAGTTTAATTGTTTTTAGTGTTTTCTATAAAAATGATCATCTCAGTTCAAATATACTGCTTTGTTTTTTGTTTTTGTTTTCAATTTCAGAAGACTTTAAATGTGATGCAAATGTGATGTTGCAAGAAAAGGGGAAGTATTCTTAGATTACGTTAGATAATATTCTCAAATGGCATCATTAGTCTTGCAGAGCGAGTCCAGCTCCAGTTTACTCTTGCCTGGTGTCAGATCTGCAGGAAGGCTTTGACAAACAGTTGGCATGTCAGAGACAGCTAAAAGTCTTTGAGAGGTGCAGAGAGACATGTAAATCTAGCTTGTGATAAACTCTACTAGTGACAGGTATCTGAGAACTCTAACTCATGGTGATGTGGGCACATGGGTTTTGTTAACCAGAAGCAACATTTTCACATTGACAGCTTTTAAAAAGACAGTTCTAGACAGGAATATGCTATCTGAAGAATTGCAAACTAATCTTTCCATGAAGCAAAATACTATAGGATGTCATTGTAGGTTTTATTTCCTAACAATTGAATCTTCTGGGTGTATGGGCAGTTTTTATTTATTTTTTTAAAAGATTTATTTATTTATTTGAAAGAGTTACACACAGAGAGAAGGAGAGGCAGGGAGAGAGAGAGAGAGAGATCTTCTACCTGCTGGTTCACTCCCCAATTAGCCTCAGTGTCCAGAGCTGTGCCGATCTGAAGCTTCTTAAAGGAGGAGCTTCTTCTGGATCTCCCACACGGGTGCAGGGGCCCAAGGACTTGGGCCATCTTCTACTGCTTTGCCAGGCCATAGCAGAGAGTTGGATTGGAAATAGAGCAGCCTGAACATGAACTAATGCCCATATAGGATGCTGGCACTGCCGATAGCGGCTTTACCCGCTATGCCACAGCGCCAGCCCCGAGAAGTTTTTTGGACAGGTAGAGTTATAGACTATGAGAGAGAGAGACAGAGAGAAAGGTCTTCCTTCTGCTGGTTCACTCCCCAGATGGCAGCTACGGCCAGCACTGCACCGATCTGGAGCCAGGAGCCAGGTGCTTCCTCCTGGTCTCCCATGTGGGTGCAGGGCCAAGCACTTGGGCCATCCTCCACTGCCCTCCCAGGCCACAGCAGAGAGCTGGACTAGAAGAGGAGCAACCAGGACTAGAACCCAGCACCCATATGGGATGCCGGCGCCTCAGGCAGAGGATTAACCAAGTGAGCCACGGCGTTGGCCCTACTGTTGTATTTTTAAAATAAACCAACCTTCACCTCTCGTCACTCATAGGTAGCAATAGAGCTTATGAGACAGAAGTAACATTTATTGCATTTGAGAGTCCTAGTGAGTGCTGTACTTATTGCCATCATGTGACTCGTGGTAGTTCAGGATACACTTGGTATTCCTGCCCCTTCTTGGCCAGGCCCTTTTCTAGGCGTCCTGCTCTAATGAACCAATATCAGCAACACCAAAGAAAAAACCAGCATTGTTACTCTGCTGCTGTTTTTATGCTCAGTGTAATTTTAGTGGAAACTGACATAACTTTAAGGAAACAGATAATGATAAACCATTCATTCAAGGTAGACCTAGAGGAAGCAGGTGGGCTGAGATTAAATTATTCTATCTCACTCAAAAGCCCATACTGTTTACAGTACACTTCATTCTTATCTGGTATGTTAGACCATTGAAACTTAAAATTCATTGTATTTTTCTAGGAAAACTCAATGCAGACACAGCAATATCGATAATGACAGCTACAATGATAATAAAGCTCATTCTGAACCCCAAGTTCAGTAGGAATTGAAGAGATGCATCCTTTCCCTCTACCATCTTGTTTGTTTAAGATTCTGTTTCTCATCCTCAATGGCAACAGCCAACATCAGCTCTAGGATGGGCACATGGTAACTTAAAAATTCTACTTGAGTCAAAGCATGTGCTCTTTCCAAGATAATATCCCACTTTTTCTTTTTTCCTGGGTCCTTAGGATCGTATGCTCATTTATTTTGTTTCTTGACATGATGTGTCATAACACTGTTTCTTTTGACTAACATGCTTTGTCTGTCTTGGAGTTGTTCTTTCCATTTATTACTGCGTCTCACATGTCCTAGTATAGCCTCAAAAGTTGTGATTGGAATAAAAATCTTTCCATATCCACCATGTTAGTGTATTTTGGTTATCCCTGGGTTGTCTCATGTTGTGTGGAAGCATTCTGCAGCACATCACAGGCCCAGAGATTTGTTTCCTGTGTAATCTACTTAGTATCGCTCAGCCTGAATCCTGCTTTCCTGCAGCATGTCAGAATAACTGAGCCTATTTTGTGTTTAGATGAAACTATCACTCATTCATCAGTGTTGTATCTGGGTGATACATGCTTTGGAAAACATGTAGAAACCGAGGTGACAGATGTTGAGAATGGACCAGTTATTGAAGTTCATGTTACCACACTTGCTGTGGAAACAGGTCATTAGCATTCAGAATGGGACGCCTATAATATGGTGAATTACAGATGTCATTCACATGACTCTCAGATTGGTCTTTGCAGTTTTATTTGCATTGCTTTGGATACACCGTTACACAAACCCTGTCCCCCCAGTCTGCTTTAAAGAAAGCAAATATGAACTAGGGCAGCTACTGTTCAGCAGTATTTGGTAAGCTGTACTAATGTTTTGTGTTGCATATTCTTTTCCAAGCTCTGCGTTGGGCATTGCCTATAACCTTCCAACAACTCTTTGCAGTTCGTGTCTTTATCCACATGTTGCATTTGATAAGCCTGAAGCTAAGTTCAATAATTTGAATTCACACCACTTTGCTGGCTATACTACCCTCAGAGTGTGGTGGAATGGAGAGTAAATGGAGAAATGAGGTTTTCGTGACTTCCTGGAACACTTAAAGCTTCAGTTGCAGTCCTGAGCCTTGTGTTAGTACTTTGGTTCTCAGCAGTTAAGTTGGTACGCCAAAGCAAAACTGCGTGTGCTCCACATTTTCAGCTTGTAGACCACTCATCCTACAGAGGAAGGCATCTTCCCTCCCTTGATTGCTGTGTCTTTGTCAAATACAAGCCCTCACCTTGGGTTTCACAAGTACTTTGCCTCTCAGATACTCAGGCTCTGGGACCTGCATGTTATATGTGAAGGTATCTCTGGCATGATTAAAGAAAAGTGCATCAACAAGTCACTATGAGAAAAAATTCAAAGATAAATATATACTTAGAATGTTCCTAGTTATTTATAAAATATATGTAGAAAAAAGACTCAAGAAACTTGATAATTTCTGGTTGCTCCTAAATGGTGGGACTCTGTGTGATTTTTTTTCTTTTAATCTTAAGTGCTGTTGTGTAACTTGTAGCTTTTCTCTAGGATGTTTGGTGTTGCTTATAAAATCAGAGGAAAGAACTAAAGTGTAACATCTGAGAAGATGTTGTTTAACACCTTGGTCTTTTTTTTTTTTTTTTAAGATTTATTTATTTATTTGAAAGTCAGAGTTACACAAGGAGGGAGGAGAGGCAAAGAGAGAGCTCTTCCATCTGATGGTTCACTCCCCAAATGGCCTCAACAGCCAGAACTGCGCCGATCCAAAGCCAGGAGCTTCTTCCGGGTCTCCCACGAGGGTGCAGGGTCCCAGGGATTTGGGCCATCTTCTACTGCTTTCCCAGGCCATAGCAGAGAGCTGGACTAGAAGTGGAGCAGCCAGGTCTCAAATCGGTTTCCATAGGGGATGCCGGCGCTTCAGGCCAGGGCATTAACCCTCTGTGCCACAGCGCCGCCCCAAACACCTTAGTCTTTTATGTGACCTTTTGCCCCTTGCATCAATAGGAAGGACTTGGGACTAGTTTCTAGCAGAGAATGTTCATGTGTTTCCTCCTTTAGTCTTCAACACAGATTTCCTGAATCATCTCTTCGATTTCTTTCTTTTCAATCTTGAATACATCTTTTTTCCTTATTAGTTTTCACAATTCCATATTCATATTCTCCTTGTTGGTTCCTTGCAAAATGGAAGGTTCCCATTAAGGAACCTTTCCCATTAAGGAAATCCTTGTTTAACTTGATGGCAAAGATCAAGATCTGTGTTTTGTATGATTTTCATTATTCTGTCATTTTAAAAGTGTATATCTTAATTACATTGAATATACATTCACCCTTTTCCAGAGGTTTTAAATAAAAAAAATTTCAAAACACAGTAAAATTTCCACCTTTAGTTATACTTTTCTTAACATCCTGAAATCAATCCATACTTGACTGACAAACTTCGTATTGGTTTTGGGAGTCTCCCAGATCACCTCCAGGTTCCATGATTGACTAGAATTCACAGGACTCAGCATATAGTTGTCCTCCTAGCTAAGGTTTATTGTAATGAAAGAATAAGAAGCAAAATTAGGAAAGGAAAGTAGACATGTGATGAATTCCTAGGGTAACTAGGTATAACCTCTGAGTTCTTTTCCAGTGGATTTGCACAGGACTTCTTAATTGTTGACGAATGAGTTATGACAACACGTTTGACATGTTCTCAATCACAGAAGTTCATTAACAATGTCCAGGATTTTATTGGGGGTGACCACAGGCTCCCTCTGCCTAGAATGTACCAAAATTCAGGGTCACAGAAGGGAAGCAGGTGTTGAGCATATAGCATATTGGTCCTAGAGGCAGCGTGTCTGATTCCAAAATGTTTGCAACAAGAAATGTTTCAGATTTCAGGGTTTTTCAGATTTTGTGATATTTGCATAGACTTTACTGGTTGACATCTTCACTCTACAAGTTTTAATTTCAAAACTTCTATTCGCAAAGATCTCCGTATTTTAGGTTTTTAGGATTAAGGGTACTCAGCCTCTACAGTTACTTCGTAGAGGGCCACTGTTATCAGGAAATTATGTGAACCTTCCTGAAATCTGTGTTCCTATACAACTGCCTAGATCTAAGCTTGTAAGCAGGAGTTTGAAATGATAGCAGTGTCTGGCTTGCTATATCAACTCTTACTTATTCAACATACAGTATGTAAAAATCTAGAAAAACTTTTATACCAAAGGTCAAAATTATTTGGAATAAATTATGCCCTCACTATGTACTTTAACTTATACAGAAGTTATTTGGGACAAATTTCCTTTACCGCAGTTTTAATTTTTGTAAAGTACACTTATACTTTTCCCATTAGACTTCTGTGTTCCTAGGTGTTTTCTTATAACACAGTTGTTAAAACTCAGATCTATGTACTTAATCCAGGGTTACATAAGAACGTTCCTGTAGGTACTATGTGTTGCTAATTCAGAGGGAATTAATTTCCAGACCCTCAATTTTTTTTTTTTTTTTTTTTGATAGGCAGAGTGGACAGTGAGAGAGACAGAGAGAAAGGTCTTCCTTTTTGCCATTGGTTCACCCTCCAATGGCCACCACAGCTGGCGCGCTGCGGCCGGTGCACCGCACTGATCCGAAGGCAGGAGCCAGGTGCTTCTCCTGGTCTCCCATGGGGTACAGGGCCCAAGGACTTCGGCCATCCTCCACTGCCTTCCTGGGTCACAGCAGAGAGCTTGCCTGGAAGAGGGGCAACTGGGAAAGAATCCGGCACCCCGACCGGGACTAGAACCCGGTGTGCCGGCGCCACTAGGTGGAGGATTAGCCTATTGAGCCGCGGCGCAGGCCCAGACCCTCAATTTTAACATGTATACTTTCCTAGAATTCATCTGATTGAGGGTGAACCTTGGAAAGCGCAACTGAGTCTTTTTCCCACAAATCCATTACTCCAGTTAGGCAAATAGACAGTTTTTGAGGTCAAGTCTTGAAAGAGCAATGGAAAGATAGATATGGTAATAAGTACCAAAGGAAACAGCATATTACTTAATCTAGACCATACATTAATTGCAGAGTTTGTGTACCTTATGTATTAGCTCCTCACTAAAATACATGGTCTTTAAACCTCTTCCATGATCCACAGCTAGTCCACATTAACCCAGCCTTTCTTGCAGGCAGGAGCTCATCCAAAGGTATGGAGCAACAGTGAATTATAGCACTTTCAGATTTGGCTTCTAAATACCCCCAGCATTTTTACTTCCTTAGTATTTTCTGAAATGAATTGAATCACAGAGAGTTCCCAGTGTTAAGGTCCTGAATGTTAAGGTAGCAACACTATTTTCTGAATCTGGGGAGAACTGTCCTAATGAACTACCTGCTAGTCTATTATTGTTTTGTGAGCATAGAATGATGTGTTTAAACCACTGTATTGTTGAGACTATCTTTTTTTCAAATATACTATTTTTTGTAGGATTCAGAAATGAGAGGCTTGATCTGAGAATTCATAGCAATGTTTTTATTTGATTTGAAAAATTAATTCAGACTTTATCAGATAGAAAATAAGTTTATTTTTGCAGATTGGCTTGATAATGAGAACAACCCTTGTCTATCAGGCTATATACAGGCAAACGTGTCACAAATTTGACTCAATATGTAGTCTGAAAACTTGGCAAAGATGTATTTATGGAACCCTTAGAATTGTATCCTGAAGATCTATGCTCGAAAAAAATAACCTTTGCATCTACTTAAATTTAAAATTTAAAAACATTATAAATTTCAAACATGCAAGAAAAATGCAGTTCCCCAAAATTTTGGGGGAATTGTTAACAAAAACAGCAGATTGCTAATATATAAACTACTTGTTAACAAGTAGTTTAAATGAATGTTTGTTGACCTGATTAATAAACAGGCTGTTGCTCACTTGTGTAAGTGAGCTAAATGCTTGGCAATCCTAGGGCATATGACAGAGACTAATGCTACAGCCTGAACAACTTCTGCTATTGTAAGTCTTCCAAATTGCGCTCTTTAAATGTTAGTAGATTCTCATCAGGCAGGTGAATGGAAAGGTTGAGTAAGCGATCTTCCTGTAAGAAAAGTATGTGCAGGAGATTACTTCACTTAATGCTGCCAGGAAACCTGAAATTTTATTGTTCCTTCTACTTCCTGAATCTCTTTTATGTGCTGGGGGGACACATAGATATGGGATGGACTTCAGGACCTGGGCCAAGTGTTTGTAGGAAAGAAACTGAAGAATAAGTAGGTGGCAAAAGTGCTCAGTCTGACTGAAAGCAGTTTCCTTATTTTATGATTTGGCAAGGCTTACATGCACAGGGATTTAAGTAACTAGGGGACACGTTCTTACCTGTGCTCCATACATCACCCTACACTCCGTGCAAGTAAGAAACAGTAGAGGACAGCCTGTGCTGTTTTCCTCCATGTACATAAGTGAAACATCAGAGAAAATCATCAAATCCCACAGGCTTTCTGCTGTGGCCCGGGAGTGCAGTCAAGGATGGCCCAAGGGCCCTGCCGCATGGGAGACCAGGAGAAGCACCTGGCTCCTGGCTTCGGATCAGCGTGGTGCGCTGGCCGCAGCGCACCGGCCGCAGTGGCCATTGGAGGGTGAACCAACGGACAAGATAGACCTTTCTCTCTGTCTCTCTCACTGTCCACTCTGCCTGTCAAATAAAAAACAAACAAAAAACTCACAGGTGGGAAAACCCCATTGACTAGAAGTATCAACAGTCACGTATTACTGGCATTCACCCACTTTGAAGATGCTGGCAATTATAAATGCTGGAGCAACATCTGGTATTTTTGTTGAAAAACATTAAACACCCCATGGGGCCAATGCCTGTTGGGATAATGGGGGAAATCTGGAAGGTAGAATAACTGTACTACCTCAGGAAATATGAAGACAGACCTACTCATATTGATGGAAAGAATCCTTAGCATTTCCAGTGTCTGCAAAACAAGAGTCTAACACTTCAGAGGCAAATTCAGAGGGACTAATAGTAAAAGAAAGAAAGGCATGTGTTACCTCAGTAACCAAGGGAGGCGATCATTTAACACAGAAGTTAAAACACTGTTTGGGGTATCTGCAACCCACATTAGAGTGCGTGGGTTTGAGTCTTGCCTCCAGTTCTGAATGCAACTTTGTGGATATGCTCATCTTGAGAGGCAGCAGATGACAGCTCAGTTACCTGGGTCCCTGCCCAGCCTGTCCCAGCCTGGAAGTCTGTGCTTGTGTATGTGTCTGATTCTTTTTGTGTCTCGAATAAAATGGACATGAATAACTAAAAATTAAATAAAAAAGAAAAACTCCAGGGACAAGCTGATCATCTTAATCTCTTGAACTCTTTTAGAAACTGTATGAGAGCAGGAACATAGAGATCTCATTTCTGGCTAATGCGGACCTTCTAAGTAGGTATTTCAGTGGATGATGTTTAGATATCTATCACGTGCCTTGCACTTGGTCTGGCCTTTTCCCCCGTGAGTGTCATGGTGGCTCTAAGAACAGTCCTCCTGTAGCCCCCTCACTTCCAGGCCTGACATTTTTACCTGCTCATCTGTGCTGCTAGAGCATCACTTGGCTTCTGAGTCTGTATTCATAAAATGTTGAAATGAAGGAATGGACTGTTAGAAGGTTTCCCCCACTTCCTAGCCCACTAAAGAGGTCCAGAGGGACTTAGACCGAACGTCCAATGAGGAAACAACATGCATTTCACCTGAGTTCCATTCAGAATCTCTAGCAGGTGAGATCCAAATGGAATTATGCAGAGAGCACATTCAAACATTGTAACTAATATTGTGATGCAGATTCAGACACTGGAGGGGAAGGTACCCTACTAACTGGCATTCCCACAGACCTTCTCCTTTTCAGTTTGGGTATTGTCTAGGAAATGTGACTCCTCCGATAGCCATTTGCAGATGCCTTGCACTGATTGCTTTCTGTCCATGAGTCTCTGGAAACCTACTGAGGACTGCAGGCAGTCCTTTTCTGGAGAGAGTCTGCTTTTCTCCCTCAGCTGGCATTTATCTGCTGACTTGACACTAGTGGGTTGTCATGCTCAGCTCTGAATCTCACACTGTTTTAGAGCTGCTTCCCTGAGGGCAGGAAGATCTGCAGGGAATAAAGAAAGAAGTGGGCAATTTTGTCAAGTACTTGGAGTAGCAATACACAGAACTGACAAAAGGAACTTATTTCTCAAGTTCAATAGAATGAGTGATCTACTTGTATGCAATAAAAGGAAATTGTCAGATTTCAGAGAAGTGATAAAATATAGCACCAAACATTAAGGGCTCCTTTTTTATTTCACATTAATGCCCCTAGCCATTGTTTCTGTTTTGGTCTCAAGCAGAGATGAGATGTGCAGTTTCCCTATTGTCTGTTTTCCTGAAGAAGTGCTCATCGTTTTTAATTATTTATATAACAGAATTCTCTGTGTTCATAGCCTGTGTGTACTCAACAGTTGAAGAACACCACCCTCCCCTCCCCCAGCTTCTTTCTGAGTCAATGGCTTGTGTGTGTTATGTGTTTTAGTATGTGTGAATTTATGCACATGCATGTATGTATAGTGGGAAGAAGATGGTGATACTTACCTTTTCCATGTCTTTAAATCAGCAGAAAGCCTAGACCTTTTTATGCAAAGGACAGAACACTGGGTTGGGGAGTTGTTCTGATTATTCTGCTGGCCATGAAGTTTTCTACAAGGAATTTAATCTTTAAATATCTAATATTAATTGCTACTTGCAAAATAAAATAATTAAATCTAATATCCAGTCATAAGGAATCATGAATTAATGCATGCAGAAGTGCCTTAAGGCAAAATAGAAGTTATGTTTACTCTCAGACAAGGTAGTATCATTTAGTCAAATGTTGGGGCTGATTCCTCTCATACTATCCCTTTTCTCACAGGTGAAAATAGAGATGTTCTTTCCACTGTAACTCTGAGAATTTGGGTTGAATCTCTCAACAAGGGGTTTCTTGGTTGTAGAGAGAGAACCAAAAAGCTGTAAGTAACTGTAGGAGAGATAAAGCGGCTATTCCACATATACAGTGGCAAAGAATTGTTCAAATTATCATGCTAAGGCACTGGTATTCAAGTTCATGGAGAAGACAAGGCTCTGGGTGTTTGCTGTCACAGACCATTTAATGAATACCAGGAGTTTTAATGGAGTAGTTGCTTGCTTCTAACAATGCTGGGAACTTATTGAAAAAAGATCATGAACTCAAGTTTTTAACTTAATGTGAGTTTTAATCAGCTGCACCACTATCAAGTCAGAGCTTTAGGAGCCATTATATGATGCCACCTTTCTCTTATTTTCCCCTCTTTGAGAATGGTATGTTTTGTAGAAGGGCTGCTCCTGCAGCCTGGATCCCAGTTTAAAGAAGGCTTGGAGGCAGAGCTACTGCCAGCATCCCACAAGAGCAAGACAAATATTTTATGTTGTTAGCCACTGTGATTTTGCAGATTATTATTGCTAGAGTGTGAACAAAGATTAACATACAGGCTCATTCAGTGCTTTTAGAAAATGCCCTCATAGTGCCCTTTACAGGGGCCCACTGTTTTAATGGGCTTGCCCTTTAATGATTCTTCATGCACTGATTATGTCCTCATGTAGGGCTGAATGACCATTCATAATGCTGCTTCCCTACATGATACCTTCAATCATTATATACATTGTGTGTGTGTGTGTGTATATATATGTATATATATGTATGTATATATGTGTGTGTGGCATGTAATAAATATTCAGTAAAATTTATCTATAAATATTAATGAACACCATGTTCCAGGTCCTGTGCAGGCTTATAAATGTGAACAAGAACATGGGAGTGTCATTGTTCTTAGATCTCATAAATATAGGAAGAGGGATGTGTTTAAAATTTTTTTGTTGGGAAGTGTAGTGCCAGGAGAATGTCCATCAGGGATCCTTACTGAATCTGGATGATGAAGATTGATGTCCCAGGGCCACCATTGTGGCTTAGCAGGTTAAGCACAGCTTGCAACACTAGCATCCCATATAGGAGTTTTGGTTTGAGTCCTGGCTGTTCTTCACATGCAGCTCCCTACTGATGGCTCCTGTGAAGCAGCAGGTGATGGCTCAAGTACTTGAGTATCTGCCAGCCATATCGAAGATCAGGATGGAGTTCCTGGTTCCTGGCTTTGGCCTGGCCCACACTTGGCTGTTACTGCCTTTTGGGGCAGATGGACCAGCAGATGGACAATCTCTCTGCTTTCCAATCAGTCAGTCAATCAGTCTTGTAAAAGAATGGGTGAGCTTGAAGGAATGCATTTAAGAACTCAGTGAAGCTTATGTGCAACCTAGGTGGGGTCAAGTGTAGGTAGTTATCTACGTAAAAGGAGGAGACTATTCAGGAACCATGAGGCAGGAAGGAGCTAATAAGCATATCAGAGAACTGAAAGAAAAGTCAGTGGGGCAAGAGCAGGGACAGAGGAGAAGATGGTGTCCTAGGAGAAGTGTGGCAGAGGAGAGACAGCACTGGCCTGCCAGGAGGCATCCTTGGCCACTGAGCAGTGATGAGCTCCATTGAGGAAACACTTCTCAGGCCTCAGTTTTCTCATCTCTCTGATACGAAGAACCCTATCAGCTCCAAGATTCTCATCCTAGGAATTTTCAAAGACCCGGTGAGGCTGTAGTCAAAGTTGTTTCTAATAAAGTTGAATTGTTTAGAGAACACTAAACGAAGCAATGAAGAGGAGGAAGAAAATGGGCTCTTTCTGGACTGTGGGTTAACCTGACTTTTTTACACTGTAAAAGGGGGTCATAATGGTTGACCCTGGAGCAGCTCTGGGTCTTCAGAATGACATTTAATTTTGCTTGAAGATGCCATCATATTGAAACTCCTGCTGGGGAAAGGCTGGTATTTAGGTTTATGGTCCCTGCCATCCTTTCTCTGCTCAGAGGAATGTGCGATTTTTTTCATTTTCCTTTTTTTCGGTGGTTGTGCTTTTCTTCTCAGACTGCCTAGTGGGATAATTTTAGCATTTATAGAAAACGGTGTTGCCTGCTGGGCTTATACGTTAACGCTCCTGAAGTGAATGGAGCATGCAGTGGAGGAACTTTGTTTTTTCCCATTTTATTTCTTTTATTTATTTATTCATTTATTTATTTATTTATTTTGGTGTTTAAAAAAGTTACTTTTCTCAGTATATTTGGAGTAAGCAGGAAAGTTTTTTTGAATTATCTAAAATTGTTAAATACTTCTGTATTTTAAACTCCACTGACCTGAGTTGTGTGTGTGTGTGTGTGTGTGTGTATGTGTGTGTTCAGTTACACCATGCAGGATTTTGGTTGTGTGTCCTTGTATATACGTTGATTGGTGCAACACTAATGTTAGTATAGTTATTACTCTGTTGAGGAAATATGCCATATGTCACAGAGGGAAACAATTACCTACTTTTTGTGCTGTGTTTCTCAGTGGAATCCTTATAGAAAAGTCAGGCTTGGGAAAAGCAGGAGCATCCAAAATGGAGTATGTTTGCTCTAAGAGTGTTGCCACCTTCATTCTCTGTTTTAGTCCCACCTTCCTCACCTTTGGGAGGTCAGCCTTTTGTCCTTTGTGGGCTGCTAAGAGCATGCTCCCTGGCCTTTGATTTTTCTCTTCTCGCAAGTGCTATAGTAGTCACCAGAAGATCCCTGGGAGCATGGAGCTTGTAGGATCATCTGACTGGGGTCTTCTAGCTGACGTGCACGTGTGTGGACTCTTTGTAAGGATAGTCATAAGGTCACGTCATTCTCGACCTTCAACTTTCGCATGTTTATTTTCCTAACTTGGATCTGCAGGTCCAGAGTCTATAAGGCCTTCTGTCCCCTACCCTCATCAGTTAGCCCAGTGTGCCATGTTACTCTTATTTATCACTGATCTTACTGTTGTCTTTGCTATGGTTGGATTATAACTTTGGTTGTCCCAAAAGACCCGTGTGTGAAAGACCTGGTTTCTAGGATGGCTCTGTTGTATGTGGGGGCACCTCCTATTGTGGTCCTTAGGTCACTGGGATGTACTGCAGAAGACTCTTCATGATAGAGTTAAGCCTGCATTTTGGGCTCACCTACTCTCATTCCTCGTTCACCATTCTGCATGAATTCTGTCATCTGCCTTGGGCCCTTGCCTGAGCCAAAACTTGTGCCATCCCATTTGACCTTTGAACCTCCAAAATTGTGAACTAAATAAGCTTCCCCTTCTTTCATAGGTAGCTTGCCCTGGTACTTTATTGTAATAGCGAAAACCTAAATTACAGATGCTGCTGTTTGATAGAAGAGCTCTGGCAGGCCTAACAGAGGAAGGATGCAAAATGGCTGAGCAACAAGACTGTTTTTTGCAACTCAAAAGGCTCCTTTTATCAAAATTAAAGGAATACCAAAGGATGGTGACTTATGCTGAAGCTTTTGGAGTAGCTGAGGGTGTAGCTCCTATGTGAACCCTGCCATTGTCACATATGGGGAAAATAAACTGATAATGATAGCCAGGGGCTGGCATATGACTTGGAAACAGTTCACCAGAACTTCTCCAATTCCATCCATTTTTTATGTTAATGTTTTCCGTTTTTTGAAAAAAGAAAAATGTAATTACAGTGACATAAACACCTCTTACAATAACAGTGTATTATGCTTAGTCATAAAATAATCTTTATAAGACCCACCTATCTGATTAAGAGATATGTTAACAGTAAAATGTACATTTTTCTTTAATAATTACCAGTATTGTAATATGTGTCTAGTTTTGGTAGATTTTTTTTTTGACAGGCAAAGTTAGAGAGAGAGAGAGAGAGAGAGAAAGGTCTTCCTTCCGTTGGTTCACCCCCCAAATGGCCAATACGGCCGGTGCGTTGCTGCCAGTGCGCTGCGCTGATCAGAAGCTAGGAGCCAGGCTCTTCCTCCTGGTCTCCCATGTGGTGCAGGGCCCAAGCACTTGGGCCATCCTCCACTGCACTCTTGGGCCACAGCAGAGAGCTGGCCTGGAAGAGGAACAACCAGGACAGGATCCGGCGCCCCAACCGGGACTAGAACCCCGGGGTGCCGGTGCCGCAGGCGGAGGATTAGCCAAGTGAGCCGCAGCGCTGGCCTAGCTTTGGTAGATTTTAAACTGAAAAAAATATGTGTTGTAATTATTTAAGGCAGAAGGATTTTTTTTTTAGCTGTCTTAGAATCTAATCAGAGGAAATTTAAAATAATTAAACTTTTAAAAAAAGATTTATTGATTTATTTTAAAGTCAGAGAGGAGAAGCAGAGAGAGAGAGAGAGAGAGAGAGAGAGGTCTTCCATCTGATGGTTCACTCCCCAGTTGGCCACAATGGCCAGAGTTGCACCAATCCGAAACCAGGAGCCAGGAACTTCTTCCAGGTCTCCCACGTGGATGCAGGGACCCAAGGACTTGGGTCATCTTCTACTGCTTTCTCAGGCTATAGCAGAGAGCTGGATTGGAAGTGAATTAGCCGATTCTCGAACTTCTGGGATGCCGGTGCTTCTGGCCAGGGTGTTAACCTGCTGCGCCACAGTGCCGGCCCCAAAATAATTAAACTTTAATTTGCAGTTTTGTTACAGAAAATTATGGTAGAGTAGTCAGTGAAAGAGTTTCAAACATAAAAGCATCTTATACTGAGATAAAATTCTTTTTGAAAGTGAAGTTTAGGTGAAATAAATTTAAAGATAATAAGGAATGTTATAAAATCTGTTAAAGGGCTTTTTTTAATGATAATAGAGGTATCAAATCACCATATTTAGAGAAGTGCTTTATTTCTAAATGTTAATATTTAATAAAATATATATTCTGTTATTTAACTTTGTTATGATAATGTTTAGGGGATAAATTAAAATTATGCAAAGGGGTTCATAGTTTTTTGCACTTCTGTCTGCTTCTAGTTAATGAAGGAAGCTGATTTGGAGTGTTACAGTGATGGCCAAATCTAGTTTTACACTATACTTGCTTTTGGATATTTCTAAAAAAATAGAGATTTCTGAGTTCTCATTCTGACCTACAAATCAGAATTTATATTTGGGTTCAAGGAGGGCACAGTGTTTGTAACACAGTACAGCCAAAGCTATTACCTGTACTGGTTTCCTATGTATCCTGGCTTCTGCTTCCTGGCCTGAACACCCTATTTATCCTTCTGGGAAGGAGCTGTGGAATGAGAGATGCAAAACCATCATCAGTGGGCAGGAGTCGTGAAGCCTAGAGCACCTGTTTGTTGGTGTGCTCATGGAATGGGAGCTAGGAGATAGACCATTTTGTGACTCATACTTTGAGGAGGTTTCTATTCTCTTTTGGCCCTTTCTGACTACTGTCCTAAAATGTAGCATTTTGAGCTCTCTTATAAGACCTTTCAGTTCTACAATTTTAGTCTAGAATTGGCCAAAGATCAGTTTAGGATTAGTCCAAACACACTGATTTCGAAAGTATTGGACTTCAAGAATTTGAGTCCACCATAAAATTCAGAAGTAGCCAGTGACTTCAAGCAATCTTTCTTGGTCTTTGTTGATCTTGCTTTCCCTCAGGGAATGAAAGGTGGCAGTTATTAGTATGAAATAATCTGAAAGATTTGACTTAGTGGCCGGCGCCGTGGCTCAATAGGCTAATCCTCCACCTTGCGGCGCCGGCACACCGGGTTCTAGTCCCGGTTGGGGCGCCGGATTCTGTCCCGGTTGCCCCTCTTCCAGGCCAGCTCTCTGCTATGGCCTGGGAGTGCAGTGGAGGATGGCCCAGGTGCTTGGGCCCTGCACCCCATGGGAGACCAGGAAAAAAGCACCTGGACCCTGGCTCCTGCCATCGGATCAGCGCGGTGCACCGGCTGCAGCGGCGGCCATTGGAGGGTGAACCAACGGCAAAGGAAGACCTTTCTCTCTGTCTCTCTCTCTCACTGTCCACTCTGCCTGTCAAAAAAAAAAAAAAAAAAAAAAGATTTGACTTAGTGGACTAAATTTGCATCATTTTACTGGGGTGCTTGTCTTTCTCAATTGCTTCTTTTGTGTGAGAAATTTTTTAGCATTTCCTGTGTCTCAACAAGATAAATGAACTAATTTAAAATATTTTCCATGCCTCATCTGTCCACTCCGCAAGCTGTCAGTGGGCTTGGATCAGGAGCTCGCATGCCAGCAGTCCTCAGCTGGGAGTACTGCTATTTAAAAAAAAAAAAAAAATGTCGTTTCCATAGCAGCTTGGAAATCCTTTGCAAGTGTGCTTTCACATCCTTGCAAGATTGGGTAAGAAAGTCGATATTTGTCGATATTTGGTCCAGCTTTCTACAGCACATTGCTTGACTGAAATTAAGTCATTACTTTTTTTTTTTTAATTGAAAAGGTGAGGAGGTAAATTTTCAAGAATTGGTGGGAAGTGTGGGGAGGTGGAATTTTTGACATGTGTTAAAATTCAAAACAGGAAGAAGAAAAATAGAACTGTTAAATTTAGAATTATAAATATTTGAATCACAAACATTATCATTTCTATTCTAGATAAATAATGCTTCTAATTTATCTCTGTTGTGGGTTGAATAGCTTTAAAAAATAAAATCACAGAATCTTTACAGGTTTACTTGTATTACTCTTATAGTCACTTAAAGTCGCCATAAGTTCCTTCATAGCGCATTTAAGGGAGACATTACACACAGCATCACAGTGGCACACAACTCTAAGTATTTTCAACCTCTTTTGCAGCAGAATCTCGTCTGTCAAACTATTTACTTTGTGGTATTTTAGAGGCGGCAGAGCAAAAGAAGTGATAAGTTGGAAAGCATTTTTACTGTTTCTGAGATAGTACAGACAGGTTCCTTTTGGATTTTCTGAAAATTTTTTTACTTAATAATGCATTTTAATGGGTCTTTGGGGGAAGTCATAACTTTACTACACTGCTTATCACAGCTGCCTGCTCACATGACATAATACTCTTGTGAGGTATAATATTAAAATCATCTCTGGCTAAAAGTGGATTTTGGCTTTTAGCCTAACCCTGAGCAAATAACCTTTCAGTCCAAGTTAAATGTTCCCAGAAGCTCCTTAAAACCAAATTTTCCTTGTTAAAAAAGTTACTGAATATAATTCCCAAAGGGTGGGGTTATAAAAGCTCTTTAAATTAGATGTAAAGAAATTTTTCCCCCATGTTTTGCCGACTTGGCCTCTTTTGGCTAAGATGTATGATTACCTCTTTGCTGGGTTAGGCGTGAGAGGTCCAGGTTCTCTTGAGGGAGTTTGATGGCCTTTGAGATGGGCTCAGTGTCTGCCTGGAACTGCAGCTGCAAGCAGAGTGCAGCTGCCTGCCCCCCATGCCAGCAGGCCTTCACTGGGGAATCCCTGCACAACCTCTGCAGCCCCATCTCTGTACTTGATTGTGACCCTGCTGCTTTCAGGAGCTTTAAACTCCCAGCCCTTCCAGCTCCTTCATAACAGAGGGCCAGGCTTTCTGTGGTTTCCCCAGTAAGTCAGCCCCAAGGTAGATGAAAATTTGATGGATGCACTTCTAACCTTTTCAGAGCTTTCTGTCAGAACCTGACAAGTGGAGTCCTTCTACTAAATATTTTAACACACAGCCTTTAAAATGACATTTACCTCTTCTAGGACTATTTTTGACAGTGGCATGTAGTAGTTTTATTTTATTTGAAAATGTCATTTTGGGTTTTATAGAAAAAAAATAAAATATTTATCTCTACAACTTGTTATCAGCATAGAGGAAAGGCATTCTTGGATGGATGGATGGTTATTGGTGAAAAGATTCAAGAAGCTATTTTATGATAAAGAATTTCTTTGCATTTTTTTCCTCTTGTCAAGTAAATTGCTTGTGGGTTCTTTTTAAGAAAAATAATCCCTGTGGTGCAGCTTTTAGTTTGGTCAGGTTTAAAATGTTTTTAGAAGAGTTAAGCTTCTTTTGCGTTTGTACCTGGTGTGGTTAGATGAAGGAATGGCTTTGGGATGTGCTAGATTTTTTAAGGACATACCTTCTCATAAAAGGTTCAAAATATTGAAACCCTCAGAACAATATCACTATTTCTACATGACTGTTAGACGTGTGGTATTTTCTCCTTCCTCCAATAGATAGAACTTCTTGGGGCCAGCACTGTGGCACAATGGGTTAACACCCTGGCCTGAAGCGCTGGCATCCCATATGGGCGCCGGTTCTAGTCCCGGCTGCTCCTCTTCCAGTCCAGCTCTCTGCTGTGGCCTGGGAAAGCAGTGGAGGATGGCCCAAGTTCTTGGGTCCCTGCAACCATGTGGGAGACCTGGAAGAAGCTCCTGGCTCCTGGCTTCGGACTGACGCAGCTCCAGCCGCTGCGGCCATCTGGGGAGTGAACCAGTGGATGGAAAACCTCTCTCTCTGTCTCTACCTCTCTTTGTAACTCTGTCTTTCAAATAAATAAAATAAATCTTTGAAAAAAAAATAGATAGAACTTCTTAAGGATTTATTTTACTCATATTGTAAGAGTATTGATGGGCCCCTCTTCAATTGGCTTGTTTATAAGTGAGCACACACAGAAATAGAGGTGTGTGAATTTCAGTGTGTAATTTCGTAGTTGTCGATGAGCCATAATACAAGCAGTAAACATCTCCTAGAGATAAACAGATCCTTTCACACATCTACTGAGGTAATTCCCCATTCTGTTTGAAAAGGTCCCACAGAAATGGAATTGTTAAATACTGAGAATACTCCATTAAGAAATAGAGCGAGAGGAGCAGGTATTGTAGCACAGTGAGTTCAGCTGCCCCCCGGGCTCCCCACATGCTGTATCGGAGTGCCTAGAACTAAGTCCTAATTCTGCTTCCCATCCAGCTTCCTGCTACATGCTGATGTGCACAGTGCAAGACAGCAGATCTTAGCTCAAATACTTGGGTTCCTACCACCCACATGGGAACAGAGTTCCTGATTCCTGGCTCTGCCTGGCCCGGTCCTGGCTGTTGCGTATATTTAGAGAGTGAACTAGCAGATGGAAGATTTTTTCTGATTCCCTGTCTCTTTCACACTGTCTTTCAAATAAAATAAAATAAAATAAAATAAAATAAAATAAAATAAACATTTAAAAGAATTAGATGGAGAAGGAAAAGTTCTTTATAAGAGCCATATCAAGAATATATAAGAGGTGGTCAACATTAAAAAATATTTACTTTTAATCGAAATGAACTTTTAATGGAAATTGGTGTTTTCTTAGTCGGAATGGTTAGTGCCTTACTAGTTCAACATCTTTTTGACTTTGGTCAGACAATTTCTCAAGACAGAAAAAATACTGTAGATAATGTAGGTGGTGTCATTTCTATGAAAAAAAAATTCATGTTTTTGCAAAGATTTAGTCTGCTGTAGCCCATGTTCTTTTTAGGATCTATTCATAGATAGCTGGAAAGATCAAAATGGGGGATAAAAGACTGTGCCCTTGCTTCATTGTCAGAGCAAAGCTGTCAGTTCTGATTCTGAAATGAAATAATGGAAAAATAGCTCTAAAGATAGAATGGTTTATGCCTTATCGTTTAAATTATTATTGTCAAAACAATAAAAGGAAAAAAAGAAAAATCTCAGGATTGAATTAAGCTAAATACATTGTTATTTGTTTTTTCTTCCTCATGTAAATCTTTGTTGAGATGCATGCATGGTTGTTTTGGTCACTATATTCATATAATGTATATCCCAAACGTCTCGCTTTGCCAGAGATTGTGTATTGTTTTAATTGTTCTGCATCAGGAGTTCACAACGTTTTTTGTGCCATGGACTGTCTTTGGCAGGATAAACCCTATGGATTTTTTACATAATTAAAATATATGCAATTAAAGAGGAAGCAATGGTATTGGAGGATACTTATTAAAATATTTTAAAAATAGTTTATAATATAGTTATGTGCTTTTGTATCACTGCTTGAAGTAAGATGATGTGATAGATCTATAGTTATATCATTTCTATATAATTATGAGAGTATATTGAAACTGTGATCTGAAGATATATGTGGCAGGAAGGGAATTCATGCAATTTTTGCCTGATGGTTTCTACTATCTGGGTGAAGGAACAGGCTCAGATGTCTTCAGAACATGGGAAATTGGACTGTGGTTGAAGAATGGTAAAATTTTGGAACATGTTACTGAGGGATTAGGGCAGTTTTACTAATCTTTCATTGTCTCTGGTATTCTACTACACCTCGTAAATAAGAGGATACTTCAAGAAATTTGTGAAAATCCTGGCCAGAAGCCAGGAGCCAGGAGCTTCTTCCAGGTCTCCCACATGGGTGCAGGGGCCCAAGGACTTGGGCCAACCGCCACTGCTTTTCCAGGCCACAGCAGAGAGGTGGATCGGAAGTGGAGCAGCCGGTACTCACATGGGCTGCCGGCACTGCAGGTGGCAGCTTTACCTGCTAAGCAGCAGTGCTGGCCCCATGTTATCTGTTTTAAGCATGAGAATAGCATCATGTGTATTGCTGTTACTCTGTTCACTTGAGCAGTGAAACAGCTAAAATTAAAGCAGTTACCCATTATTCCAGTCACAAATTGATCATTGAGAAAATAGTGAGTTTTTTGTGTTTTGTTTGTTTTTTAATGAACCTTCCAAAGGAAGTCCATTTAAATAGTCTAGAAGCAATATCCTGATTGGTTATGCAGTGTAACCCCACATAGTGGTAAAGTTATGATTCAGCCCCAAACACCTGACCAGAGCTTGTTCTGTTCACTTTGGTCCATTCCATAATTTGGGAAAGATAAAAGGAATTTCTAGGCAACCCTAAAGGTTATTTGGGGTGGAAGCCATAAACTTCCTCACCTAGAAGACAACCCCCTCCACCAATTTCCCTGTTAAGTGATTTTTTTTCCCTCCAGTAGCATCTATCCTAACTTCTCCTGAGGAAATTGTGGTTTGGGGCTGCAGGGGAATGATGGGCCCTGGCCTTGGACAGCCTGTGTTCACACAGGGACCGTATCCAGAACCAGCTCTTCTCTGGGCTACAGTTGGCTCCCCTGGAGAGGTTCTTCCCTTGCATGGTCACCAGGGGCATGTCTGGACTGTGTTGGATTAATAGCTTTTCATCACTGCTTCTTGAATAGTTTTTGGAGAAATGCTGCTGGGATATATCAGTTTAAGCATAAATTTCCTCGACATGGTTTTTGCTAGCAGAAGTGAAAGACAAGAGCCAAGAGGTTGGGGCAGGTTACAGACAGAACAATTCATGGGTGGCAGTTTCTAATAAGGGTCAAATGCACTCAGGGGCCTTGGGACAGCTTCTAGTGTTCAGAGCAGGAAGAATACTTCAACATAACAGCTTGTGCAGTTAGCAGAGGAGAATTGTGAGTTCTTTTTAGTATCCTTTTCTTTTTTAAAAAAGGATTTATTTATTTATTTGAAAGTCAGAGTTACACACAGAGAGAAGGAGAGACAGAAAGAGAGAAGTCTTCCATCCACTGATTCACTCCCCAGTTGGTCACAACGGCTGGAGCTGGGCTGATCTGAAGCCAATAGCTTCTTTTGGGTTTCCCACACGGGTGCAGGGGCCCAAGGATTCGGGTCATCTTCTACTGCAAAGGGCTGGATTGGAAGTAGAGTAGCTGGGTCTTGAACTGGTGCCCATATGGGATGCCAACACTGCAGGCAGCAACTTAACCTGCTACACCACAGCACCGGCCCCCTCTAATATCCTTTTCCCAACCAGTAAAGTGTCATTCACCAAGACAGGTATGAGGACATTTCATAATGTTCTTGGAAAAATGTTATTAGAAGATTAGATTTTTGGTGCAAAAATTTTTGAATTTCCATGCAGTTTTTCATAATGTACATTTTTGTGAAATTTTTAGAGATCCATTATATGCATAAACATCAGTTTTCCTGCACAAAAATATACTTATCTTTAAAAAAAAGTTTTTATTCATTTGAGGGGCAGAGAGACAGAGTGACAGAGCAAGATAGACAAATACTTCCCATCCACTGGATTACTACCAAATGCCTGCAATGGGCAGTGCCAGCTTGGGCCAGGTTCCTGCATTCAGGGACCAGAAATTCAACTGATGTCTCTCATGTGGTTAAGCAGGAACCCATCTATATAAGCGATCACTGCTGTTTCCTAGTGTATACAATGGCAGGAAGCTGGATTCATGAGAAGGAGCTGGGTATCAAATTCAGGTAGTGTGATATGGAATGTGGCTATCTCAAACACTAGGCTAAATGCCTGCACCTGAACTTTTAATTATATTTTCCACGAACTTTTTCAAGTACCTTTGCGCAGAAGTGTCTATAAAGGTTCATTTAAAGGGGAAGGTTGGATAAGAGAGAAGGGCTTGAAATTAATTCACAACACACTTCTTTCACAAATTGGAGAAGTCTTGATGCCTTTTCTGTTCTAGCCCAGATCTCACAATTGAATGCAATCTCAGTAAACATGCGTGCAGAAAATGGATTTGAGTTACCACACACACCTCTCTCTTAAAAACAAAAACAACCAGCAAAGCAACCCTGCAGTCTTTCATACTGTTAGATATTTGCACTGAGAACAAATATTGCTAAGGATAATTAGTTCTTATCTTTGATTTATTCTGATTTTCTCAGGTATCTTTTAGGCCTTCAGGCTTGAGGCCAGAAATAAATAGAAAATGTGTCCTAGTTCTTGTTTCAATAATACCATATAGGAAATCACATCTGATACTCATAATAAATAAGGAGGTTTTTTTTTTTTTTTTTTTTGGTTGTCCTTGGTGAGGTAGAGAGCTTATAAGGCAGCCTCCTAAAATTGTGCCAAATAGGAAAACTGTTCTATATTTAAGTAGTGTGAATTAAATGATTAAAATGTTATGGCTTCTAACATTCATTCAGAGAGATCTAAAATTATTTAACTTGAAGAAAGTTATGAAATCATCCTGAATTATAAAAAATAGTTATAAATCTGTGTAGATTTATATAGGTTTTTGAACACATACATAACTGTATGTAGCAGTTGTACCAAAAAGGGACAGTGTGACTTTTCTTTCTTTAATAATTCAGAGTTCAACTAATAAATGCTTTATTTAATGAGAGTAAGAATTTCTGTTTGATCTCTGGTAAACAATCATTTCCAGTAATGAAATTTCCTCCAGGAAACGGGTGATTTTTGACATTATCATAAAAAGAAATAAAAATGCAAATACAGAAGTATTTAGAGAACATGCATTTTGTGTCTTAGAAGGTTTTCTTTCCTGAAGCATCAGCTGAATGATGTTTAGTGACAGTTAATAAGTACTCAGAACACTCATGAGAGTTGTTCTAAAGCTCTGCATATGCTGTTATAGTATGCCCCTCTTTGCCCTTTAAATTTAAAATAAACTTGAAATGAAGGATGGAACCCCCCTAGTAGGCTGAGAAAAGTAAAAATATAAGTGAGTACTTTTCCCCCACATAGACAACATTGCCTATTTTATGATTCAACCACTGCTGCTATATACTCTTAGTGAAGTGCTTCTTTCAACACGAGATTGTGATGTTGCCTTTAATATTTAATTTATTTGCAAATGCTGCTTTTATATCTGGATTTGCTGCACATCCCAGGTAGTAAGTGGAGATGGGAAGCTCTAGTTTCTGCTAGGAGGGTCTTCTATATCAGGAGGTGTTCAGAGGCTAGACTGTTTGACCCGCAGCCTCTCTCTGCTTTCATTCTATTTGTTCAGGCCTTGCTAGTTTTGCAGTTCCCATGACTTACCTTTGGGACCGTGTTGAGCAAGGAATCAAAGTTAAGGTTTGTGTGATTTTTTTTTCCAGTTAATGCAGCTAACTATTAAGGAATACTCCCCACATAGGGAAGGTTGGGGGAGTGTGATGCTTTGGTCAGCGTTCTCCCCAGATGCTTAATGCTGTATCCTGTGCCAGGCAGTTTTGAGCTAAAGATAAGCAGAATTTGCCCATCTTCAAAGAAGCAAAAGACGGACAAGCAGAGTCAACAGTTGTTCCTGGGTAAATGTGCTCTTTTTCTGGATGAATTGGGTGCTGAGGCTTAACCTAGAAAAACGAAGAAAGTTGTCATAACATAGTAGTCCTAATTACTACCTGAATTAGATACTTCTAAGCCATCACCACCCTTTCACCTTGACAGGTGAAGTACATGTAGTCCAGGCTTGTCATCCTTTGACTGTGTTGACACTTCTTAACTCGGTTTCACATTGTGTTTGTCTACCTCTCAGCTTTGTTAGATTCATGAATATCCTTCTTTCCCATCCCACTGTCCGTGCACTGTTTACAGCCTCCTAGCTCCTCAGGATAAGCTGAGAGTCCACATGCTCTTGCTGGTTTCCCTAGCTGTCTTAACACCCTGCTGGACGGCTGTTCCAAGTAAACTGCTGTGTGATTGGCCCAGGATCCCTGCTGCTGCAGTCTCAGCCAGTGTGTATCATGTCCCCCAGTAACTCTCTAGGGCAGTATCTGACCTGATACAGAAGTATTACATGAGGAGTTTGAAATTCAAGAAATTAATTACAGGCTGTGCAGCGGCTCACTTGGCTAATCTTCCACCTGCAACGCCAGCGCCCCAGGGTTCTAGTCCCGGTTGGGGCGCCGAATTCTGTCCTGGTTGCCCCTCTTCCAGTCCAGCTCTCTGCTGTGGCCCGGGAGGGCAATGGAGGATGGCCCAAGTGCTTGGGCCCTGCACCCGCCTGGGAGACCAGGAGGAAGCACCTGGCTCCTGGCTTCGGATTGGCATAGCGCGCTGGCCATAGTAGCCATTTGGGGGGTGAACCAACGGAAGGAAGACCTTTCTCTCTCTCTCTCTCTCTCTCACTGTCTAACTCTGCCTGTCAAAAAAAATTAATTATAGGAAACTTTGTGGAAAAGCCCTATTTTTGCTTTTTAATGAGTTCTCAGGAGCCAGTATTATGAAACTCTTCAGGTTGTCTGAACTCAGTGACTCCTGGCCCTCATTTCAGAATGGGGCACACCTAGGTGACCAGCCTGGGCTCTCCTGCCCCAAATGTGGACTTCATGCCAGCTTGCTTGTCCTGTATTTGGTTTCCTCCCAGTGGCTGTCACGAAGTTTGCCCGCTGTTGCTGCTATTATAGATATGCTTAGTAGGAGAATCATGCAAGTGCTAGGAGGAGGTAGGGAACCATAGGTTTCTTACTTGCTGCCTTCACTTTTTCTCTCCTTTCCAATCCTGCAGGGCTTTGTCTTTGTGGATGTGATTATCTCTGAAGCTTTTGTCATAGTTAAGCTCCTTATATACAAAAACTATATGCTTGTCACTTTTTATCTCCCTTTACATTTTATATATTATATAAATATATATATTATATATATATAAACATGGAAGCAATCGCTCATTTAGTCAGTCAGTAGTTACTGAGCCCCTACTGAATACCATCACTGCTCTGGTGCTTGAATTAAAAGATGCTCCTGAAAGGACTTATATTTGGTGATCTTCCTCGTACTTATCTGTATACTTTATAGAAAGTATGACTATGGTGTTGACAACAGTACATTTCTAAAGTCATTTGTTAATTTGTCAGTTTCTGTCTGAACTGCTATGGCCTTTCCAGTTCTGGAATTCATTTGTAATTCCTATTTAACATTTCCTCAGTGCCAGCAATGACTTCGTTAGCCTTGTTTTGAATAAATGTAGCCTTATATCTGATGCCCTGGAACCTCTGTCCATTTTTCTAGCCCTGTCTCTTGGCCTGGCTGAGCTCATCTCTCTGCCCTTTCCCTCTTCGCCTGCTACTTGACTTTTTCTTAGCTTTCTCACCTATCGCGGGGTGACTCTCACCAGACAGAGAAAGATGAGATAAATAGCTTCTGATACCTATCATAAATAAGGATTTAATTCAACATGCTTGGTATCATGAAACATTCATTTTAATGTTCTGAACTTGAAGTGGAGGAATAACTTTTGCAGGGAAAGCCACAGAACTTAAGTATGTTCTGAGCTGTCACACAAGCATACAGTATTGTTTCCCATATACTTTTTTTTTTTAAGATTTTATTTATTTACTTGAGAGGTAGAGTTCAGACAGAGATAGGGAGAGACAGGGAGAAAGGTCTTCCATCCACTGATTCACTCCCCAAATGGCCGCAGTGGCTGGAGCTGGGTCGATCCAACGCCAGGAGCCAGAAGCTTCTTCCGGGTCTCCCATGTTGTGGCTGGGTCCCAAGTACTTGGGCCTTCTTCTAGCTGAGAGCTAAATCAGAAGAGGAGCAGCCGGGACTAGAACCAGCGGCCATATGGGATGCTGGCTCCACATACGGAGGATTAACCTACTACACCAGGGTACTGGTCCCTCCCATATCCTTTCATGGTGGTTGTGCTAACATCCTTCAGCAATTCTGCGTGGGGTGAGACTGTGTATTAATTGCCACCTGTCAAAGAAGCACCTAAACCTTGCAGTTTCCATCCACTGGGGACTTTGTTTTTTCATTGTTCCCCTCTCTAGCTGCTTCTTAGCTCTCTGAGTAATCTGATTTTTCCTAATATTAGCCCACTCCTGCCTCTTCTCTCTGAACTATGCTTAAGGTATCTGTTAAATTCTGCTTGTCGTTCTGGCTTAGTTCCGACATGTTTCCTCTACAATTACTGTGTAACTGAAATTTCGTGATATCAGTGTTCCCAGTGCTGGCAAGTATGCATTGCACATGAGTGACTGGCTTAACGACCACTGATGTGGAGAACATACATCTTACAGGTAGGGTCTAAACAGAAAGAATTATTCTATCAAACTTATTTTTAAGGACTTTGAGGGAAATGAAAGTTCAGCCTCAATCTTGATTTGCCTATCACTGTGGTGATTTCTTTCAGCTCCACATAATTCCCTGTTTCAATTGGGAATGTTACATTGCTCTGTAGGACTTGGAAAAGGTATCTTTGGAGAGCAAAAGGAAAAAGGAATTAGCTAATGTATGTATTATATTATCATTAGCTTACTTATTGGATAGAGAAACAGTAATCAAAATAATGAGCATTTGTGCCTGTTTTGGAATCACCTATCTATTGATGAAAGAAAATTATGAAATGGACAGAACAACAACAAAATTATATTATAAATCATATTAATAGAAAAAAGGGAAGTGCTTTGAACTTCCAACTCCTTCACAGCTCATCATTTCTTGATACCCTTTGCCAAGCTGTATGCTCAAGGAAACCTAATGATACACAAAGCCTCGTCGCCAGATACTTCATTACTTCCTCAATCCATTAGTAGCCTTAATGGCCTATGCCACTAGAATAAGTATGGAAATCCAGTCTCCCTGGAAAGTACAGTGCTCTATAAATCATACCCGCCTGAGGATTCTCCAAGCCCTGACACTGAAGAATAGGTGGGGGAAAAAATTGTACTTTTGAATTCTTTTTACTGAAGTCTCTGAGAATAACTGGCATCTTTCTCACTCTCTAACCTAGTGGGTCTCAAAGCATGATGCATAGATCAACAGCTTTAGCATCGTTATGAACTTATTAGGAGTGCACATTCAGAGGAACTGAAACTCAGGGTGGGCCTAGGCCTCTGAGTGTTTCCCTTGGGTGCTATATATCCCTGCAATACAAAAGAGTATGTCTTAGGGTGCGGAGGACAGTTGGCAATGCCCTTTTTCACTGTTGAGAAAAGAGGTGAGCAAGTCCTTGAACTTCACTAAAATGAACCTCTTCGAAGGAATCAGTTTAATTCTATCAACATTGAGCAGTCACCCACATCCTTACTGGGAAAATGTGAATGTGAATGACATCTTCAGGTCACAATTGCATGTCGTCTGTGCCAGCATTTTCTTGCCATGCTATATTGGCCTCTCTGGATGTTGTCCTAGAGCATTCAAAGCTACGGTCCTGTCGGTTGCCCCACTTGAGTTCTCAGATCTCCCTTATTCACTATCATGCGGACGTTGGCTCCTCATCTCTTTCCCTGTGCATCACTGGCACTTCAGACACTGAAGTGCATGAAGAATGGCCCTCTTGCTTTTAAACGTCCTGTAATCTTACTGCCCACAAGCTCTCTCCTTGGCCACGTGGAACATGGTAATGCTGCTGCCCTGTTTTAGGACTTTAGGCAGGTGTGGGACATTGTTTCTGACAGCAGATAGACCATCCACGCTGATGTTGAAGTGGGTAGCTCTGTTTAGAGGAAGATGCACAGGCTCTGCCAACAAAGGGTAATGAATACAAAACCCTCACATTTGACTTCTTCCTAATAGCCACTTCTTCATCATTCTTCACCTCGGTGTTTCCTTGTCTTCCTAACAGTTTCTATCAGTTTATCTTGTATTCTGTCTTGCACTAGAGTGATCATCCTTTAAAACTAATGCAGTCATTCTACACATTAACTGATTGCAAATATGTGCCCATGGCCTATTGCAGGGTTCAGCAATCTACGGTGTCTATTCATAGCTGTGAATAAAGTTTTATTGTATCACAACCATGCCCATGTATTGTCTATGTATGACATTTGTTTGTACAATAATGAGAGAATTGAATGTTCTGAAACTGCATGGCCCTCAAGCCAAAAATATTTTTAATCTGGTACTTTAAAGTACTATTATCTATAGGATATAGGTTTAGGCTCTTTACACTTAACATAAATATATTGATATATTTGGATTTAGTTCTGTTGATACTCAGTGCATTTTCTACTTAATGACCCCTGTTTCCTTCCTATCTTGTCTTTGGTTTCCTTACTCTTCATTATTCTGTTTTTTCCCCAACACCATTGAATAAATAGTGCTTTTACTTTTCCAAGACAATTCAAGATTGGTAGGACATTTTAAACTTCACTTTATCACTTTTTTCCTTGTATGCTACAAATATAATTTATTTAAATTCTCTACTTAAAATCCAGAAGACATTACTATTATTGTTTACATAAACAGTTATTCAATTGGATTTATCTACATGTTTAACATTTGGCTGCTCTTCACTTCTTCATGAACATTTCTGATGCTTGAATATGAAGCAGAAAAGACTTAAAAAAGTCTTTATGTTACCCTAACTCTTGAGTGATAATTAGGCTGGATATAGACCAAATTTAATTTTCCTCTCGAAGCTTGAAGACATGAATTCCTTGTCTTTCAGTATGTGCTGTTGCATGCAGATTAGAACTATGATAGTAACCTGATATTTCTCTTTGTAAGATTTTAGGATTTTCATTCAATTTTTAGTTCTAAGATGGGTCTATGGGGCTGGCACTGTAGCGTAGCAGGTAAAGCCACTGCCTGAAATGCTGGCATCCCATATGGGCATCCATTCAAGTCCTGGCTGCTCCACTTCTCCGCCCCCCTCCTTAAAAAAAAATTTGTTTGAAAGAGAATCAGAGAGAGAGAGATGTTCCATCTGCTGGTTCACTCCCCCAGATGGCTGCAAAGGCTGGAGTTGTGCTTATCCGAAGCCAGGAGCCAGGACCTTCCTCCAGGTCTCCCACGTGGGTGCAAGGGCCCAAGGACTCAGGCCATCTTCTACTACTTTCCCAGGCCACAGCAGAGAGCTGGATCAGAAGAATAGCAGCCGGGACTACAACCGGCACCCATATGGGATGCCAGCGCTTGAGGTCAGGGCTTTAACCACTATGCCACAGCGCCAGCCCCTTCTCCACTTCTGCTATTGCCATTGCAGCCATTTGGGTAGTGAACCATTGGATGGAAGACACCTCTCTCTCTCTCTCTCTCTCTCTTTGCCTCTGCCTCTCTGTAACTGCCTTTCCAATAAATAAGTAAATCTTTTTAAAAATTTTTTTAAATAATTTAAAAAGAAGATGGGTCTAGGATGTGCTTGGGTAATTAAAGATTTTTGAGGTTAATCCTAGTTGTTTGCCCTTCAGATCTGGAAAATTTCTATTATTTTCACTTTTTCTATTCCTTTGGAAGAATGCCATTCAGAGATGTAATAGAACATCTGGATCTCTTCTGTCACTTGCTTAGCATTTGTGTTCTATCTTTTTGTCAATATACAATGCAGTCTCTTGGCTCCATCTTTCAATTGCTAATTTGATCTTTAGTGGTATGCAGTACAGTATTCAGCACATCTAAATTTTTTTTTTTTTTGGCAGTAACATTTAAACATTCTGAGAGCTAGGGCCATTGCTGTGGTATACCCAATAAAGCCGCTTCCTGCACCACTGTCATCTCATATGGGCAGGATTCAAGTCCCAGCTATTCCACTTCCAATCTAGCTCCTTGCTAATGCACCTGGGAATACAGCCGAGGGTGGTGCAAGTACTTGGGCACCTGCACCTAGTTTGAAGACCCAGAAGCATCTTCTGGGTCCTGGCTTCAATCTGGCCCAGCCCTGGCCATTGTGGCCATTTACCTTTCTTTCTCTTTAATTAGTTAATTTAAAATTTAAAAAAAAAAATTCTTAGGAGTTATTGGTATTCTTTTTGAATTAATGGTAAATAATTTCAAATCTGTCATGATATTAACTATACTTATTTCAAAGTCATCTTCTGTTTCTATTTACCTGTTTTGCTTTCATTTATTTATATTACCCCTGCCTCTTTGAAAAGATCTACTTATTTACTCACAAAGCAGCTAGAGAGAGGGAGAAACAGAGATCTTCCATCTGCTGTTTTATCATCCAAATTGCTGCAACAGCCAGGTCTGTACCAGGCCAAAGTCAGGAGCCTGAAACACCTGCTGGCCTCCCACGGGTGGTAAAGTCTCAAATACTTGAGGCGTCGTCTTCTGCCTTCCCTTTCATGTTAGAACCAGTAAGCTGGAACTCTAATTGGCACTCCTATGTGCGATGCTGGTATTGCAAGTGGTGTTTAAGCATGCTTTTCCACAATGCCGGCCCCAACACCTCTCTGATATATTGGCTTTCCCAAATTTTTTATTTTAAAGTGTCTGTTCATAGTTCAGATGCATATATTGAGGTATATTTTCTTTTTATGTACTTTTCTTGTTGGTGAATGCTGGTTTGGATCCAGGATTTGGATTTTTGATAGGCTTCACCTGCTGCTGATGACTGATGACAAGGGAGGCCTTTCTGGGCAATGGTCTTGCTTATTCACTTTGTTTCCCAATCATCAATGTCTCAGTAGCCCCGCAACAAAGAAAATCTGACTAACCCAGTTGTCTTACAACAATGCTTATGACTTCAGTACAGATTGTCTGTAACAACCTTGTGGTTTTGTTGTTATAAGGGGTATTCTGTGTGTATAATATACCAGTTATAGCACTGTAAATTTTGTGAGTATGCATTGTGATATATGCATTAAACTGTTTACCCAAGTGTCTAAAAAAACCAGTGCTTATCAAGCTTAATATGTATAAAAAATTTTAGAAACATACAAATGGTACTGTTTTTATAATAGAGTAATTACCTCCTATTGACCCAGGGTTTCCTTTCTTTTAATTCTTTAGAGTGTCTTTGAGGCCTTGGACTGAGAACTGTTCATATCTGTCAGTAGCCTTTGCCTATTCTTTTTTGGATTAGTGTTTATATAATTTGGTTTTCCTGTTAATCAGTTCCATCCTTTTCCTATGGTCTAGGAATTCTATACATTCTCAGGTCCTCTCATGGTTCCCTTTCTTATTTTTTAGAGCTATGATGGTTTTATTCTTTTCTCTGCATATTTATTTAGGGTTTGAGACTGAATCAGGGGCCGAGGCTACCATGTTGATTCTGTCAGTCTTCACATTGCTTTAAAGCCTTTTTCATTCTCTTGATCTCAAGATGACTCTTGGCACCAGTCATTTTGATTTCATATGTCCTTTTTCCTTATTAATTTTTTTATATTTTGCCAGGCAGAGTTAGACAGTCAGAGAGAGACAGAGAGAGAGTTATAGACAGTGAGAGAGACAGAGAGAAAGGTCTTCCTTGCGTTGGTTCACTCCCCTAATTGCCACTACGGCCAGCACTGTGCCAACCCGAAGCCAGGAGCCGGGTACTTCCTCCTGGTCTCCCATGCGGGTGCAGGGACCGAAGTACTTGGGCCATCCTCCACTGTACTCCCGGGCCACAGCAGAGAGCTGGACTGGAAGAAGAGCAACCAGGACTAGTACCCGGTGCCCCATCCTGGACTAGAACCTGGGGTGCCAGCGCCACAGGCAGAGGATTAGCCAAGTGAGCCATGGCGCAGGCCTGTCCTTATTTCTTTCATAGCATTTACTCCGTTGTAGCATTCTTGAGGTATGTCTTATTTGTCTTAGATATCTTTGACCTACTGAATAAGATTCTATAGCCCAGACATATAGAAGTGTCAGATTTCCACAAATGTTTCAGTCAGAGTGGAAAAAATATGGTTTAGCAACAAGAAATGAGAATGGGTTTGGAAACACTATGTTGACAGAATACATTCAGAATGGACCCACTGATAATTTTTGTGGGACTTCTCTGCTAGATCTGTTTGATGTTTAAGTCAAACTTCTCAACTCTGTGAATAAGCATCTTCCAAAGCGTTGACTTACAATAGTGTACCGTTACATTGACTTTCTAAGGCTTCTGTGGTTCTTTTCTTAGAAATCCAGTGTCTCTTCTTGGATTGTGATGTGAATCCTCACAGAACTTGTGTGTAAGGTGTTTTCATTGTCTCTTCCTTCTTTTTTGGAGGGGCCCAGTTTAATGAGGAAGTTAATTACGGCCAAGGCTTGGATAAACCACTTTTTTTTTTTTTTAACATTTATTTATTCATTTGAAAGGCAGAATTAGGGAAAAGGACACACACAGAGAAAGTTTCCATCCACTGGCTCACTCTTCAAATGGCTGCAATCTCTGGGTCTGGGCCAGGATGAAGCCTGGGACCTCTAACTCCATCTAGATCTCCCACATATGGGGCAGGCATCCAAACGTTTGGGCCATCTTCTGTTACCTTCCCAGACCCATTTGCAGGGAGCTGGATCAGAGCTGGAGGAGCTGGGATTCGACCGGTGCTCATATGGGATTGCCAGTGTCCCAGCTTAACCAGCTTAACCTACTGCACCAACCCTGAGAAACTACTTCTTCAGTTAGCGAACTCAGAGCATTCTCTCTTACTCAGTTTTTTTTTAAGAGGTGGCAGATGATCATTAGATCTTTTATTTTTTAAAGATTTATTTATTTGTTTATTTGAAAGAGTTTCAAGAGAGCAATCTTCCATTTGGTGATTCTCTCTTCAGATGGCCGCAATAGCCTAGTCTGATCCAAGCCACAGCCAGGAGCCAGGAGTTTCATCCAGGGGCCAGAAACTTGGGCCATCTTCTGTGTCTTTTCCCAGGCCATTAATAGGAGCTGGATCAGAAGTGGAGCTGCTGGGACTTGAACCAGTACATGTGTGGGATGCCAGCATAGCAGGGGGCAGCTTTAACCCACTGCACCACAACACCAGCCCTGAGGAGCTACTGCTTTAATTAGCTAAGTCAATACTCTCTTGTACTCATTTTTATTCATTCATTTATTTTTTAAGGGTAGCAGGTCTTTTTTGTCATATTTTAAATTTTTTAATTAATTTTTAAAAATATTTTGTTTTAATTATTTGAAAGGCAGAGTTACAGAGAAAGGCATGGAAAGAGAGAGAGAAAGAGATCTTCCATCTGCTGCTTCACTCCCCCAAATGACCACAATGGCTTAGGCTGGCCCAGGCCGAAGGCAGGAGCCAGGAACTTCTTCCAGATCTCCTACATGGCTTCAGAGGCCTAAACACTTGGGCCATCTTCTGCTGCTTTCTCAGGCGCATTAACAGGGAGCTGAAACAGAAGTGGAGCAGTTGGTCTTGAATGGCGCCTATTTTGGAAGCTGGCATTGCAGGCAGTTGCTTATCCCACTACACCACAACGCTAGCTCCCTTATTTTATTTTAATTTAATGGTTTTATTTTATTTTAAATGTTTACTTCAAAGACAGAGTTAGAGACAGAGAGAGAGGGAGACAGACAGATTGGAGCAGCTGGGAATTAAACTGGTATGCATATGGGATTGCCAGCATTGCAGTCAGCAACTTAACCCAATGCACCTCAGTGCCAGACCTTTCTCTTTCTCTGAAACCATCTGTTTAATTAGGAAAATAGGACACAGGTTCACCTTGTTCACATCTGTCAATATTTGAACTGAGGCCGCGCACCACGCTGATCCGAAGGCAGGAGCCAGGTGCTTATCCTGGACTCCCATGGGGTGCAGGGCCCAACCACTTGGGCCATCCTCCACTGCACTCCCAAGCCATAGCAGAGAGCTGGCCTGGAAGAGGGGCAACCAGGACAGAATCCGGTGCCCCGACCGGGACTAGAACCCAGTGTGCCAGCGCCGCAAGGTGGAGGATTAGCCCATTGAGCCACAGTGCCGGCGTGAACTTTATTTAATCACTAACCCTCTGTATTGTGTATTATTATTATGTAATTAGACTCTTAAAAGTATGTCTGGGGGCTGGTGCTATGGTATAATGGGTAAAACTGCTGCCTGCAGTGCTGGCATCCCATATGGGCTCCAGTTCAAGTCCCGGCTGCTCCACTTCTGATCCAGCTCTCTGCTATGTCCTGGGAAAGCAGTGGAAGATAGTCTAAGACCCTGGGCCCCTGCAGCCACGTGGGAGACCCAGAAGAAGCCTCTGGCTCCTGCCTTCAGATCAGCGCAGCTCGGCCATTGTGGCCATCTGGGGAGTGAACCAGTAGATGGAGGAACTCTCTCTGCCTCTGCCTCTCTGTAACTCTGACTTTCAAATAAATAAATAAATCTTTGGGGAAAAAAAATGTGTCTGATTATGTCTTGGACTCTTGATGAGAGATTTTGCTGTTAAATCTACCATCACATTTTGGAACTGACAAGAATTATCAAGAATGTATGAAACAGATACTAAGGATTTCCAGAGGTAATAAGTAGCCTAATAAGTAATTGTTTTATGTAGATTTGAAGGGTCTTGTTTTAGTTCTGTGGTTTTCTGCGTGTGTATGTCTGTAATTTCTTTTCAGCTAAGACACATCCTTAACCTCCGGTTAAAGTTGATAAATTGTACATTAAATCTGGGTGTATAGGGAAATCATATAGGTGCCTGAGGTTTAGGGTTCTTATAGGGACTAGCAAGAAATAAGAACGTTCGAGTGGACTACGAAGCTTTGTACTTCTGTCTCATGCTGTTCCTTTTGGTTGTTTTTGCAGAGTGACTTTGAGATAAAGAAAATTCATTAAAGGATATTCAGTGTTGGGGCAGTGATGTGGGATGACAGCTGCATGCAGATTGTTCTGGCAGTGTTGGGGGAGATGAAGTGGAATGAAATAAAAGATGTAGAGACCAGTTAGGAGGCCATTACTGTGCTGGGCAATACACCATGGAAAGAGGCAGTTGGCAGTTATCATAGATTGGTAGGAGAAATCTGAGCAAGATTAAGGCACAGAGAATCTGTAAGAATGAGTTGCTGATTGGATGTGGATGCGAAGAAGAGGTAGAAGTTAAGTGTACATTGATTCTTACTGGGCTGTATTGAAATATTAGAGTCTCCAGAAGGCATTAATTTAAATAACCTCACTGTCCCAAGAAGGAAGCTAGGTTATACCTATACCAAAGCAATTGCATCAATATTTGATCAGCTGGCAGACCCTTTTTAATTCCAGGAATATGAATTTGAGTTTTCTGATCATTGCATTTCTTCTCATTTCCACATCTTTGCCTAAGATGTTCCATAGCCATTTCTTCCCCAATTCTCAAGTACTAGTATACAAATCTTATGTGTAGTGAAGCTGTTTGATTTTCCCTATCTCTTGTAACAAATGTACTGATAATGTTTAGGGATAATTGTATGCAATTTAATTTTCAGATTGTGGTAATCATTATTGCTGCTTTTGTTTTCATTTTCTCTTCCCCAGGCATCATCAGCTATAAATGTTTGATGAAATTATGCCCTTTAGGGTGATTTTCCATTTTCTCACTTTGGGAGGCATATTTTTCTGTCAGTCATGAAGGGTTGAGATTTGGATTATTAAGCACTTGAGCCCTAGCTTCCACATTGGACCATTTAACACTTTGCATTTCCTTGTAAATGGAAAAGTTAGGCCATCTGTATGCTGTTTGGGTGTTTCTGACAATCTCATCCAGCCTAGGAGTGTGTGTGCTTGTCTTCCAAACCCGTATTCCATTTCTTGCTGTACTGAGAGGCACACCATGCAGGAGGTAAAACAGAAGTGGCTTTAGCATTCAGGGTGATTTATAAGTGTGCCTTTGGGGCCTTTCTGAGCTCTGTGCTGGGAGGACCATGTTTGAAAGAGTTTGGCTTTCTTAACCACTAGAAGTACTTAAGCATATGTCTGGAGTGGGTGACTGTAAAAGTGTGTTTCCTTTAAAGCAAGCAGAGTAGATTGCAACAGATGCTCTCCCTCTTCTGGCCCCTAGAGAGTCAGGACTTGTTGCTGTATTCGGTCTTCCCTCTCTAATAGCTATTCTTCTCTGAATTGCGGAAAGTGGTTGAGTTGCAGAGTGTGAGTTGACGCTTTTCTCTGTTTTATCTTTCTAGAAGTGTATCTTCTGCAGACACCGGGTTAAGAAGGTTTCTGGAGCCTGCATCCAATGTTCCTATGGCCGCTGCCCAGCATCCTTCCATGTCACATGTGCCCATGCTGCTGGGGTACTTATGGAGCCTGATGATTGGCCTTATGTGGTGAACATCACATGTTTTAGACATAAGGTCAACCCAAATGTGGTAAGGTCTGCTTTTCTTCCAAGATTTCAAGTCTGTATCTAGATTTTTTCCTATAGACCTACCAGGCCTGATATACTTTGCTGTGTAGTATTACTCATTGGTGACATGTCCAGACTGTGGTTGCGTGAGGGTAGTGATTGTACATTATTATTTATGTTATTTGTCCAGAACCTGTCAGTGCCTGGTACAGACTGTACACAGTAAATATTTATCCAGCTGAATAAGTGAATGAGCAGATGAATGAATGAAACTCTTTGTTCCAACAAGGCTGCTAAGTATGATTGAAGTGATCAAATAGTCTATTAAGGGTAAAGGGGACACTGTATCTGGATGGGAAGTGATGTGAAAAATACTACCTGAGATGATGCTGTGATGAGACCATGTGTCTGTGCAGTGTGCCCTTAGGGTTTTATTTCATCTCTTCTAGAAGAAACAGAGCACCCATTCAGTAAAGGAACAGAGAGCATAGGCAGGGGCTTTGGGGGCCTTGCTGCCTGATAGAGGAAGTGAGAAGCTGCATGGAGGCTCTTGATGGAGTGAGGACAGACTCATAAAAACATAGAGACACAGATAAGAACTGTAGAGTACAATTTTTATTTTATTTTTCATCTTTTCCATCTCAGGTCTGAACTTATTTTTAAAAAAAGAGTATTTGCAACCAAATGAACAGAGGAAAGATTTTATTCACCAAGGACAGGTACTTGTCCTGTCTTTGGTGAGTGAAAACTTCACTCTGTTTTAAATGCTTAGAAAAAATTTGAGAGGGTAGAGACGGTTGATAGGCCTTTGTTAGCTTTCCAATTCACCATTGTTTGTTATTTTTTTGACAGGCAGAGTTAGACAGAGAGAGAGAGAAAGGTCTTCCTTTTGTTGGTTCACCCCCAAATGACCGCCACAGCTGGCGCGCTGTGCCGATCCAAAGCCAGGAGCTAGGTGCTTCCTCCTGGTCTCCCATGCAGGTGCAGGGGCCCAAGCGCTTGGGCCATCCTCCACTGCACTCCTGGGCCACAGCAGAGAGCTGGACTGGAAGAGGAGCAACCGGGACTAGAACCCAGGGTGCCGGCGCCACAGGTGGAGGATTAGCCAAGTGAGCTGCGGTGCTGGCCTCCAATTGACCATTGTTGTTTTTGACTACTAAGAGGAGATAAAGCATTTTATAGCTTCCCACCTTTGCTAACTTGCTCCTCTTTGTTATCCCGGGCAGACATGACCACAGGCAGTTTGCAGCCTAACATGCTTGTTCTGTGTCTCTCACAACATCTCCTAAGCAATCTAATAAGTTGTCAGTATTGGCTTGTAGAGCAATGATCCAGAAACAACAAATTTCTCAGCCCTTTGTAATGATCCCAGCGATTTCCATTGGTGTTTTGAAAAATATTTTACGTTTGTGGATTGTGACTCTATGCAGATGTGTATGAATGCTCAAATGAACAAAATGATGTCACCAGCTGTTATATCTATTTTAAAGTTATCTTCCGTATCTTTGCATTGTCTCAGGTCTCATGTTGCACATTCACCTGTGCCCTTTCCTTCATTTCTTGAGTTGATGTGCTCTTGCTAAGAATAGTATTATGTATTCAGCAGAAAATCTATTGTAGCAAATAAAATGCAGTATAACAAATTAACTTACTGTGGTGCTTTGCCATTTACAGTGTGTAGTCAATAGCGCTGCCTCCTTAGATTGGCCATGTGAATGCCCTTTGAGATGTGAAAAGGTCATGACCCTTGGCATTGGAGTAGTTGGTCTTCTCACTTAGATTCTGCTAGTGACAGATGTGCCACCTTGTACACATTCTTATCTCTGAGTTTAGCTTCCTCATCTATAAAAAATGGGATCCCACTTCACTGTTTTGTTTTCAGTTTACAGCACAGAGTAAGCACTCAACACATGAAAGCTGCGTTACTACTACTACTACTACTACTACTACTACTACTACTACTACTTCTGCTGCTGCTAGTGCTGCAATCTTAGGTGAACTGGGCCACGTGAGCAGTGTTTTTCCTGTTTCCAGGGTAAGAAACTTAAGTTCAGAGAGGTTCAATTCTCTACCCAAATAGGTGCAGTTAATTAGCTGCAGGTGCTGGAATATAAATACCGTTTTAGTCCATATGCTATTATTTGTTGAATTCCAAACTCCAAACCTCAGATGTGCTGGAAGTGTTCATCTAAAGCTTTGCTGGGATCATACCTTCCCTTTTTAATATTCCAAAGCTCTGTGCTTTCCGATGATTACAGTGAAGTTGTTATTAAAAAGATCCAGGTGTTTAATCAGGACCTCATTCCTCTTAACTCAGGTGTGTGGTTCAGGTATAGGTTATTAATGTGTTTCATAAACAATAATGAGAGAAAATATTTGACTTAGAGGTGATTTAGAAACTGCTGTCCCATATAGATCTACTTTAAGCTTGGTATACTTTGTAAAGTTTGAGGGGTACATCATATAATTTGAAACATTACAGGGGCAGCTTTCCTCCTGAGATAAAAATTTGACTGTTAGGAAATTGCCTAAGGTGATGAGGAAGCACTGTTGTGATTAAGCAATTTGACTTTTGAGAAATTAAGTCCAGGTTTGGACAGGCCAAAGAACAACTTAGGAATCTTGTGTAAGTTCTCTTTTTTCACAGCAATGGGTGAAAATATACACAGGAGCATAACTACTTATCCTGTGGTGGCTGACTGGACTGCAGTGAGGTATCCATACCCAGCCTCGGACCCTTAACCCCACTCTTCCCTCTGCCCCAACTTCTTATATGAACATACAGAGAAAAGTGGCAAGCCATTTCATAACAGGGTCATAGGCAGCTAGCCAAACAGGTGGACCTGTGGATTACCACGACAGCGGTTGCCACAGAGGCACAGAGATCTGGGAGCATGGAGATAAAGGGGCAAGGGCATAAAGCATGGAAACTTAGGAAATACCATCTTCCCAAGTTTATTTCTGCAACACTCCACCTCTTCTAGTTTCCTGGTCTCACAATTCTTTTTTTATTTTATTTTTATTTTTTTATTTTTATTTATTTATTTATTTATTTATTTTTGACAGGCAGAGTGGACAGTGAGAGAGACAGAGAAAAAGGTCTTCCTTTGCCGTTGGTTCACCCTCCAATGGCCGCCGCGGCTGGCGCGCTGCGGCCGGCGCACCGCGCTGATCCGATGGCAGGAACCAGGAGCCAGGTGCTTTTCCTGGTCTCCCATGGGGTGCAGGGCCCAAGCACCTGGGCCATCCTCCACTGCACTCCCTGGCCACAGCAGAGAGCTGGCCTGGAAGAGGGGCAACTGGGACAGAATCCGGCGCCCCGACCGGGACTAGAACCTGGTGTGCCGGCGCCGCTAGGTGGAGGATTAGCCTAGTGAGCCGCGGCGCCAGCCTCACAATTCTTTATGTACATTGTCTTCAGTCAAGGGCCCTATGTAAGGAGCACACATGGAATGTGGAACCAATGACCACAACAGCAATGCAAGCTATAGCAACAAATGACAAGTGAACATGCAATACAGTAACAATCAGGATTGTACCATCAGCTTGTAAGGGACATCCACACATCTCATAGGGAACCTCCAGTCAGTTGTTCAATGTGCAGTGTTTTTCACATTAAAGCAGCAAGGCCTTGGGTAAAATTTAATGAATGTCATGAAAAATACACAACATTCAGTCTTTAGCATGGCACACATACCAACTTCAGCTGCTGTAAAGAGTATCTAATGCCATGCAGTCTTGCAAAACGATCTTTTTCCTTGTTTTTTAATTTGTTTGTTTGTTTATTTGGAGCGAGGAAAGATTTGTCAGAAATCTCCTTCCCCAGAAGCCTTAGGGGGGCTCTAAGGGAGGAAGACCCCAGACACTGATTGAAGTGGAGTCTTTTAATCACAATTCAGGGAATAATAATCAGAGACATCCCATCAGAAGCCTGGAGTTATAATCCTGTCTAGCCTGCTCATGATAAAACAAAACAAAAAAAAACATCAGAAGGGTGGGATAGGTAACTGCTTTCTTTTCTCATGATCTGGAGTACTGCCTGAAGTTTGATGCCTTCTACTTGTTTAGTCCTGGATAACACAAAGCTTGTAATACAGTTACAGGCATATATTGAAGACTGGAGGACAGAATAGTCTTAAATAGGTCTGCAGAGAAACTTCTATAATTTACCCAGTAAGAAAATGTGGACTCTGAGAGCAGCCAGGGTGCCCATGTTTCTCAGTGTAGCAAAAAGCTTAAATGTGAGATCAGAAAATATGGCCCTGCAGGAAGTCTGGTTGTTGGTTAGAAGTTAACAAACAAAAAAAGGCAGTGGTTAAAACCCTGTTATGACAATGATGAGTTCTTGCACATGTCTTTTTCAAAATGGTGACTAAGGAGGTAGGGAGAATGAGACACATGGCAACCTTTTTTTAGGGAGGGCTGCCTGAGACCAGTTGTTGGACCTTGACTGCTGAACCAATGCAATACCCTCATTCCCCCCTACCCCAACACACATACACATACACACACACACACACACACACTTCCTGACAATTGAGATGAAACAGAGGGGGGTAGATCAATCAAGCCAAAGCCGGGAGAGAGATTGAGGGAGAGTAAGTTGGCCTAGGCCTCTTTTTAGATACTCTTCCAGCCAAGAGACTTTGGCTGGAAGAGAGATTTTGTCTTAACTCAAGACAGAATTTAGATGTGAGACAGAGTAGCAACACAGCAGGAACACAGTAGGAACACAGCAGGTATGGGCACCACTGCCTCATTAATGAGGTGGAGATCCTGTACCAATCTCCATTCTCCGTTTGGCTTTTGAATTGGAATGTTGGCAGGGACTATTGCATGGCTTTAAATGTTCCTGGACTTTGAGATTGTCTATTATGGCTTAATGCTTTCCAAGTCTAAGGCTTTAGTGGATATCATCTCTGATAAAGAAAGGAGGACAGGTCTTTAAGATGAAGCTAGACAGGCTGAGCAGTTATAGCCTGACCAACTTTTCTCTGGACACTCCAAACTTCTGGATTGATGCCTATCTCTGTTAGATGGAGGCAGAAAGTCTCTCCTGGTCCTATAAGAACCGTGGGCCAGGTTATCTCTACCTAGAAAAGGTGCTGGGCTCTCTGGTGTGATCAAAAAGGAGTGAGTAAATATTAGATCATTCCAGACACAGCTCAAAGATTGGGTGAAGTATCTAACTTGGGGTCTCCTGAGACACCCTTTATGATTACCATCTAAGAGAGGGGTCCAAAGCTAGAGCAAAGGACAGACAAAGTTGCTCCAATATCCAAAGGAAATTTATAGAAATTTATAAGAACCACACAGGGCTCCTGGGTTCTGATCTGACGTGTCACCAGAGCCTGTAAGGAGAGATCTGGTATCCTTCATTTCCATGCAGGAGTTCTATCGAAATGCCTAACTCAGAGTTCTTGGATGTTAGAAAAAGAGTTGCAGATTGGCACCTCCTCACCCAGGGCACCAGAATGTTAGGAAAAGAGTCACAGAATAGAGAGGAGGTAGTGTATAAATTTACAGCTAGACCGAATTATTTAGAGAAAATAAATCCATAGAGGTGGGTGACCAGCTGCTTGCATGTACAGGATGGAGCATGTGGCAGAAGGGCTGGTGGTGGAGGTAGGGGACAGCAGGTGTAGGGGAATTCAGGAACTGGGCGAGGCCTTGGGAACCTGGAAAGAATGCAGGGTGGGGTATGAAGGCAATAGGGTGTGAGACCCAGTTGAGTTTCAAGAGCAAGGAATACATTCCAAAGTTTATCTCTTTTGGGCAAGGGGGGAGAATGGCTGAGCCGTTTGTCCTAGTTCCATCATTGATCTTTGGGGAAAACAACCTTTCTTACTTGATACAGTTCCTCATTCAAGAGACCCAAGGCCTTGTTACTTGTATTAAAGGCCAGGGTTTATGCAGTTTCAATGCAATAACCTCCGCTCGTGTGACCATAGTAGCTACATGTTGGGAGAGTAGGACAACTGGATAATACCACCATGCTGTGTGTTTTACTCAGTGCTGAGCCTTGAAGGTATCTGAGTTGAAAGGCAAGTTGGGAAGTATGGGGACCCACTTCCCAGGTAAATAGGGCCATCTCCACAAATAGCATTCTACCCAGATATTAGGCCAACCATAAGATCCATCCACAAGTACATAAGGCACCTGAAAACACAGGATGAGCTTTAACTTTAACATTAGGATCTTGCTTTCCCCATTTGGTATCTTTAGATGTGTACTATGTAGTCTTACACAAAGATGCAGGTGTCCATCCCATTTGGAACCCATTCCTTGTTTGTTCTGTGCATTTTGGCACACTTGAGAGGAATTCTATTTCCTTTTCAGAAAGCCAACTCACATCATCCCATACAGGATACCCCAACCCTGCCTGGGTTTTTCACTGCTTCCAAAACTAAAATCTTCACATGAGGCCAGATATGGTTTTACAGTGGGTCAGAAGAACTCCAGCTTTCTATTGAAATCCAGTTGTGGTCAGTGGTTGTAGTTGAATTCCAAGGCAGTCCAGTTGCAGAGCTGGCTGGTAGCTTGGTACATGCTCAACAAGCTGTGGTTACTGTTGTTCATGGTATTTGTAGCCACCAGGCTAAGGGGGTAAGACAAAGTGGTTATTGGTATCATCAATGGCAAATCCTGGCCATCAAGTAAAACCCAAGCAAGTGATTTATCTTGAGATAATACTGTAGCTGGCGAAAGTATTTGCCCTGGTCTCTTATACCAGACTTCCCGGGGCATAGCCTTTTCTGAGTACTCTTCTACAAGTAGGGGTACTAGAGATGTTAGCATTCTCCATAAAACTGAAACAGATATACCCTTGAGCAAGGTAGTGGCCCCTTCCATGTGTGTAAAATGTACCTTGACCATAGGGAGCCAAGTGGCTGTCACCCACAGTGTTACCTCCAGGTCATACTCCAGTCCTACTCCTCACTGTGATAGCAAAGCTATCCAGGCACTATTTGCTTTCCCTATCTTCCATGGCCGCTGCCAGGTGGCATGCTCCCCTGGCTCAAGGCCGAGTGGTTTGTACCTTCATTTGGATGGGTGCTGTTGATTAATACAGCAAAACCTCCACCGGAACCAATGCTGCTGCCCAAGGCCTTTCATTCAAGAACTGTAACACAGTCTGTGTTGCTCCATCCAATTATAGAGCCTTTTCTGAGGCCTTGCTTTACTAGACCATTATGTTACTCAGTTGTTGCAGCTGCCTAGGAATGGTATGGTGTAATCCAATACCTAGGCAGTTAGCCCAGTCTTACACTCCAGAGCCTGTAAAATGGGTCCCATGGTCACTTTCAATAACCTGTGGTTACCCACATCTGGCATATAGTCTTTTTTTTTTTTTAAGAAAACTTTTATTTAATAAATATAAATTTCAAAAGTACAACTTTTGTATTATAGCGGTTTTACCCCCCATAACCACCTTCCCACTCACAAATCATCTCATCTCCTACTCCCTCTCCCATCCCATTCTTCATTAAGATTCATTTTTAATTATCTATATATAAAGAAGATCAACTTAGTATATACTAAGTAAAGATTTCAACATTCTGCACCCACACAGACACACAAAGTATAATGTACTGTTTGGAGAATATATTTACCATTCATTCTCAGAGTACAACACACTAAGGACAGATATTCTACATGGGGAATAAGTGCACTCCTGTTGTTGATTTAACAATTGACACCCTCATTTATGATGTCAGTAATAACCCAAGGCTCTTATCATGAGCTGCCAAGGCTGTGGAAGCCTCTTCAGTTCACAAACTCCGACCTTATTTAGACAAGGCCATAATCAAAGTGGAAGTTCTCTCCTCCCTTCAGAGAAAGGTATCTCCTTCTTTGATGGTCCATTCTTTCCACTGGGATCCTACTCATAGAGATCTTTCATTTAGGTGTTTTTTTTGTTTGTTTGTTTGTTTGCGAGAGTGTCTTGGCTTTCCATGCCTGTGAAACTCTCATGGGCTTTTTAGCCAGATCTGAATGCCTTAAGGGCTGATTCTGAGGCCAGAGTACTGTTTAGGGCATTTGCCATTCTGTGAGTCTGCTGTGTATCCTGCTTCTCATGTTGGACCTTTTTAATTCTATCAATTAGTATTAGCAGACACTGGTCTTATTTATGTGATCCCTTTGACACTTAATCCTCTCTTTATGATCAATTTAACTAGTAAAATGGCATTGGTACCTGCCAACATAATGGGATTTGGAGTCCCATGGCACGTTTCTAGCTTTACCCTTAGGGTAAGTTTGAGTGAGCGTGGAAATCTTATCTATGGCTTCCTCAGAAATGACCTTGCTTTTACCAGACTAAATAACTCCCAAAAATTTGATAGAGCCCAGGTTTCTGCATTTTGGACTCATTGATTGCTCAGCCACTTGACTTTAGATGGTTCAACAAAGTAGGAATAGCTGCTTCCAAATCTGCAAGACAGTCACCAGTTAACATCATATCTTCTGTTTAATGAACAGTCATAGGCCACCATGTGAACTTTGCTGCTGTGATAAAGGTGGAAGAACACTGAGAGTCCATTACCATCCATCCCATGTGAAGGTGAACTGATCTTGACTCTCAGTGGAACAGAAAATATTATCCAGATCTAAGACAAAATAGTAAGTTCCACGTCCATAGCTGAGGCAGCCCATGATGATCCTGCTGCATGCAGAGAAGGAGCAACTTTATTAAGCTCCCAGTAACGTGTCATCACCCTACACGTTCCTTCTGGTTTTTTCACAGGCCATACTGGGGTGTTAAATGGGCTATGCATAGGCTTAATAATGCACACCTCCTCCAATTTCTGGATAGTTTCAGTAATAACTTCTTCATGACCCCCTGGCCTTTTGTAGTATTTAATATTGGTCACTTGCCTTGGTGTGGGTTGCTATAGTGGTAGGTGGTCAGCATGCCCCCTCAGCACTGTTTTAACCACATGCGTTCACAGGCAGAACTCCCCCCACTGTAATTTTCAGCCATAGACCCTGCATGTATGGGGGACATATACTCAGTATATTCCTGGTTGGTAAATACCCTATTTCCAAAGGCAGCTTTACTGCCTTTGCTTGAATAGAGTGTCCTCCAAAGCTATCTGTGGCTGCTGGGGCCCCAAGAAACTTTCAGGGTTGCCATGCAGTAATGTACATTTATCAGCCATTGCCAGCACTCCCTGAACATTTGAGAAAGATCAGTGGATGGTGAGTTCCACGTGTGGTGTCTAGTCTCCATCTGTCCCATCTGTCCCATTCCAGTGGGTATCTTGACCTTCCTAATCAAATTTAAATGCCCATTTGTCACCAGTGGCTTTTCCAGACAGCTCAAAGTCCTTCAGAAAATCTTGGAGCTGCACTGCTTGGGCTCCTGACATCCAGTTAGTTCCTTTGCTGTCATTATGCCGCCTAATGGCCAGAACCATTGTTCTGGTTTTCAGTTGCTGCCACAGTTTCAACAATACCTTGTTAGTCTGTACATCTAACTTTTTGCTGTTTGACCCTGCTGCCAGGAAATCAACCCACATCTTAGTTTGAGTGACCTTGATTGGTCATCTCCCGTTTTTTGTGTGTGTGTGTGTGTGTTGAGTTGTAGTTCACATCCCCTTTCACCTGCATGGTGTCTTGGCCTCTCCCAAATCAGCAACACCATCGACAATCACATTGATAGGCTGTCCCAAATATAGCGCTACTATTGCCATCAAGGAAACAGACAAAAAGAGGGAGCAGTCTGCCACCTAAGATTCCTCATTGCTGCCATGAAAACTTCATTTTCTGGTCTGTGAATTCCAGTATTATAGATAGCATTATGCATGCCCGTCATGCACTTGCTGTAACTCAGTGTTCATCTGCCACTTAGTGATAGCCCCAGGTAAATCTTCAGAATTAGACCAAACCAAGCAAGCAGCAGCCATGAACCAATTCTAAAGAGAATGCTTCCTTGCTGTTTGATGGGCAGTCTAGAACCTCTGGTCTAGAGCGGAGTGCACAGAGATGCCATTTTGTCCCTCTCTAACCCTGAGAGCAAAATGCCATACATCCCTACATCCCATAAGCAGAGCCACTAAGCAGCAATCGATTCAGAAGGATTCTCTGTGAATTTTGCTACAGATCTGCTAGCTCTGCCTGAGTGTACAGGTGGAACACTGAGTGCTCAGCAGTCAGAGGGGAGGAGTCCTGCAGGAGTCCTTGCTTGCTACCTCTTTATCTTTTGGGTAATCCCCAGATGGGCCTTGAGCAATTTAGGAAGCTCAAGTGTGTCCTCTTTATCACTGGAATGTGTACCCATTACAATCAGTGGGTTATCTGGTATCAGCTGCAACCTGAAGGGCTTCAGCCCCTCCCTCAGGTGCAGATCTGTCTCCTTTCACCCTTTGTGTTGTAGTACTGTCTCCAGTGACTCCTGAGACTCCACCTGCAATCTAATCATTTTCTGATTGTAGAGCAGTTAGAAAGATTCAGCCCTTAGTTCCAGCCATTCAAGCATCTTCCTTATCAAAAGTTTTTCCAGGAATATTCAATGCCTGTTTTACACAAGGGGGTCAGTTATCCACTGTAATCAATTCTTGGCATGAGCTTGGCCACCCAGTACCACACACTTTTAACCAGCCACCCCTGAATTCTGTCCTACAAGGTTGAAGAAGGCTCCACTGTTTGGGCCTAAGTCAAATCCTGCTGACTATGCCAAGTGTAATTCAGGAGTTTGACTTCTGAGAAACTAGGGCCAGGTTCAGCAGGCCAAAGAACAATATAGGAGCTTTGAGCAGGTCCATAACCTCTTTTATGTGGTAAGTGGTAAGTGAAAATACACATAGGAATACAACCACTTGTCCAGTGGCAGCTGACTGGACTGTGATGAGGTATCTGAACCCAGATATGTTCCCCTCCCCAAGCTTATTATATGAACATGGAGCCAAGCCATTACATAGTAGGGTCATGGGCAGCTAGCCAAACAAGTGGCCCTGTCAGTTGCCATGACAGCAGTTGCCATTGAGGCACAGAGATATAGGAGCATAAAGATTAGCAGGCAAGGGTGTAAGGTATGGAAAATTGAGAAATTCCATCTTCTCAAGTTCATTGTCACAAGTACAAAGAACACTGGATTTCTGTACTATAATGCCCCATTCACGACTGTATGTGAATGTGTGCACAGGTGTTTATGATTGTAGGCTTTACCACCCTTGCCATGATCCAGTGTGGCCCATTTACTGGCTATATTTCTGATGGTTCCATTGTATATATTCCTAACCCATTTATTTGAATGTTGCATAGATGTTTTAAAGGAAAAGACAAAGTAAAATGGTTTTGAGACTGGGAGCCACTCCTTCTTCAATGCCAATAATCAGCTATACAAATCAAACTATAGTTACCTTAGGGATAATCACTTTGCACCCAAGTAAATTAGACAAATAGCCAGCGGAAGCAATGCCTGAATAACAGAGGACAACATAGGTGATAAAGATGGCATAGTGCATGCATTCAATGTAAGAGCATCAGAGTCGTTTGCTTTTTCTACATTAATTTAGTGCAGTGAATATGGCCTCCTTTTGCATTATCTCCTACGGCTTCTCTTAATCCACACTCCTGTAGTAAACACATGATTTGAGATTTTTGAAAACTTAGAAGTCATGGTTGTTAATGTAGAGATATACTCCTATCCAAAAAGGAAGAACTTTTATCAAGAAAATGCTGTAGTCAATTTATTTCTGCTGTTTTGTGTCTTTTTAGTTAATATTGCTAAATCATAAGCTTCTTAAGGAGAGAGGAAGTATTTGTGTGTGTATGCCTTTCTGATTTCCTGCACTTGGCTTTCCATTACTCTTGCTGGTATAAATTTATTGAAATAATTCTTAAATGCTTGTATAATTAATGGGAAACATTATAAATAGTGGGAAAAAGTATAACTTAGCTTTAACGAGCATTTTCTTTTTCTTTTTTTTTTTTTTTTTTTTTTTTTGATAGGCAGAGTGGACAGTGAGAGAGAGAGACAGAGAGAGAAAGGTCTTCCTTTGCCGTTGGTTCACCCTCCAATGGCCGCCGCTGCAGCCGGCGCACCGCGCTGATCCGATGGCAGGAGCCAGGATCCAGGTGCTTTTCCTGGTCTCCCATGGGGTGCAGGGCCCAAGCACCTGGGCCATCCTCCACTGCACTCCCTGGCCATAGCAGAGAGCTGGCCTGGAAGAGGGGCAACCGGGACAGAATCCGGCGCCCCGACCGGGACTAGAACCCTGTGTGCCGGCGCCGCAAGGTGGAGGATTAGCCTAGTGAGCCACGGCGCCGGCTCTTAACGAGCATTTTCTATGTCAGGAGTGCATTAGATATTTTGTGTGTGTATCTTACTTCAGGGCAGTGTTAATTGCGTGAATAATGGCAAGTTTTGCATGTGTTTGCTTCTGAGTTTCTATATGCCCCTCCCTGAAGGTTCTCTAGTGTCTCATTCTGCCTTTCCAGCAGATGGAAGCTAGCTCTCGCTCTGTCTCTCTCTCTGTGTGTGTATGTGTGTTTAACTGCCTTTCAAGTAAATTAATCATTAATAAATAAACAATTTTAAAAAGTTTAAACAATTTCCATTTAATTAGCTAAGTATATAGAATTAGCAGAAGTGGGTTTACCAGACAGCATGGAAATGAACACATCCTATCATAGCAAAAGTTTGATGGATGTTCTGGTCCCCTCATGGGCATATGCAGTTGTAGACTGTTTCCAGATCTGAAACTAAGTCCTTGATCCTGGTGGTACCACAGGTTTTTGTGCTGAGACTCCTTTAGGAAGATTGATTATCAGTGTTTTACATTTATTAAAATTTTTGTAAACATGAAAATGTCCTAGTTCTTAAAGTCAATCAAGTCCACATTTTCAATTAGAGGAAGAAAGTAAGATCAGTTCATTGACTGATTCCTGAACAACATCTTTCGCCAAGTTTCTAGAATATTAGAAACCCTGTTTTCCAAGAGTCTACCACTGATTCTTGCTTGTGCATTTTAATCCAGTCAGTTCCAACAGGCTTTTTAGATTTAAGAACAGACTTACTTCCCTTTCTCAGCACTTAATTTAGCTAGATCATTCAAAAATATGGTTGAATTCAAATATTTGTTTTGGAGAACTTTAGTTAAATTGCCTTGAAACTGTTCAATTTACTATATGTTGGGGCCAGAGAACATTCTGGAATTAAACATAACTTTTGTCCTATAAATATTTATTTATTTGAAAGGCAAAGGGATAGAGATCTAGAGATCTAGAGAGAGAGAGAGAGAGAGACCATCCATCAGCTCACTCCCCAAAAAACTGCAACAGTGAATACTGGGCCAGGAGGCACATGGGTGCCAGGAACCCAAGTGTTTGGGCTATCCTCTTCTGCCTTCTCTAGCATTAACAGGAAGCTGGATCAGAAGCAGAGAAGCCAGGACTCAAACTGACACCCTGATATGGTATGTGGGGATCACAAACAGTGCTGTGCCACAATGCCCACTCCCAACTTTTGTCAGCCAAAGTTCAATCATTCTTCCTCACTCTACCTCATTTTCACACCTGTTTCAAGTAGCTGTGTATATCACATTTATTTAACGGGACACAATAAGCTCTGTTTTGAAGGCTTTACAGATACTTTCTTATTTGTTTAATTAAACGTAGGTAGGTAGTATTTTATGGCAACTGAGATGGAATGTATAGGTATCTGAAATACAAAAGCTTGGTAGTATAACTTGTTAGTTTTCTGTATTTATCTCTGGTCTTTTGTTTTAAGGAATACAAATTTTTTAAGTTCAACTAGTTATTCTTCCCACCATACCCTCCCTCCCACCCACACTCCCACCCCTCCTCCTCCTCCTCTCTCTGCTTGCCAGTCCTATTCTCCATTAAGATTCATTTTAAGTTAACTTTATACTCAGAAGAGCAGCTCTATACTAAGTAGATTTCAACAATTTGTATACACATACACACACACACACATAAACTGTTTGAGAACAGGGTTTACAGTTTAACTCTCAATATAAGTCATTGAGGGCAGAGGTCCTGCATGAGGAGTTAGTGTACAGTCTTTAACCTGCTGCAGCACACTGCCAGCTCTTCATATGTCTCTGAATTAAACTTTAAAGAAAATTATCAGGGCTGGCACTATGGCATAGTGGGTTAAGTCACCACCTGCAATGTTGGCATCCCATGTGGGCATCTGCTACACTTCCTATCTAGCTCTCTGCTGATGTGCCTGGGAAAGCAGTGGAAGATGGCCTAGTTACTTAGTCCCCTGTTCCCACTTGGGAGACATGGGAAAAGCTCCTGGCTCCTGAATTGAGCCTGACCCAGTCCTGGCCATTGTGGTCATTTGGGAAGTGAACCAGTGGATGCAAAAACTCTCTATCTCTTCCTCTTTTTATCTTTAACTCTACCTTTCAAATTAAAAAAAAATAATAAAAGTTATCTCCCTTTTTCAAGTTAGGGAAATGGAATTGACTAAGCAAGGAGCATTTTTAGATATGAGGTAAGAAACAGGAAGGTGTATTCTTTCTAGAGAAGATGGGCCTTGGCAAAGAGATTTTTCTGGAGACGATTCTCAGGAGCAAGACCCACAAATACTCTACCCCTTGGTGGGGTGCAAGTATAAGTTACCCAATAGCTATTTCACACATGTGTACCCCCACATACTAAGACTGATTGTGTGGAGATCAGGCAGAAGTTATCAGTTGTCTGGTTTCAAGAGTTCTCATACAGATATAGCTCCTTAGGGTTGTCTTCAACCATGTATCACAGGTGATTTCTTTGACTCCATTGCAAACACTGCTTTAAGCAAAACTTTGGAGAGTTCTACCTTATTCCATCTTCTGTGTTACACTGTACTACTAGAGGCTTCTGTGCAGGGCAGTAGTGGGAACATCAGTCTTGAGTAGAAGCTGTACTGGAGAGAAGGTGCAGAAAGTGAATTCTCCTGTGCAAGTGGGGGGAGATGGAGAACTGAATTTCCACCTGGCCATGTCTTGGTTCTGGAGACATTTGGAGGGAGACCTATGGGCCTTGGTAAGTGATGTGATTGGAAAAGGAGAAATAAGGGATACTTAGATTGCTGATAATTAATTAAATCAGAGTTTTGCCTACATTCAGTGTGACTTTCTAATGCTCTTGAACTTGCCTTAGCTACATTAGGGTTGGTACATCAAACACAGCTATGGTTGAATCCATCCTTCCTATTTCCTTTTTTTTCTTTTTTTAAAGATTTATTTACTTATTTGAAATTCAGAGTTGCACAGAGAGAGAGGAGAAGCAGAGAAAGAGAGAGGTCTTCCATCTGATGGTTCACTCCCCAATTGGCCGCAACGGCCAGAACTGCGCTGATCCGAAGCCAGGAGCCAGGAGCTTCTCTGGGTCTCCCATGTGGGTGCAGGGGCCCAAGGACTTGGGCCATCTTCTTATTGCTTTCCCAGGCCCTAGCGGAGAGCCATAGTGGAGCAGCCAGGTCTCGAACCGGCGCCCATATGGTATGCCGGCGCTTCAGGCCAGGGCGTTAACCCACTGCGCCACAGGGCTGGCCCCCTATTTCCTTTTTATATTCCCTTAGTCTGGAGCTTGATTTCCATGCTTGATTTGTCTCCTTTTAGTTTTTCTCCCATGTTTGTCATAAAGAGAACCAGAATTTAGTTGATAATCATCTTAGATTGATTTGAATGATGTCATTTCCATGACCCCTCATCCATGATCCTGGATGCTTTTGTGTTTCATTTGTGATGGAATTGCTTTGCTTTATCAATTTTGATATTGCTAATAAACATTCTGCTCAACAAATTTTGTTAAGATAATACAATATTGTTTCTTCTTAGACTTGCATATAATTATCTGATATTTATATATGATCTGTTTCCTCTGAATAAGTTATTTTTTCCAAAGTAGCCTGCAAATATTAATGGGAAACAAAGAATTCTAAACCAAGTAAAGGAATGTAATAGAATTTTTAGCAAGAATTTTCAAAAAGTGAACTGAAATGATTCAGACTTGAATATGGTCAGTATTTGAAAATCAGACATAAATTTTTAAAAAGAGATGTCTAATTATTCTATCAATAAACAGTATTTCATTGAATTCGCAGTATGTTCACTCCAGGTGAAAGAAATTGAAGATTAGATTTTCCTAGGAGGGAAAATATTTAGTACAGACCTTTTAGAATAATTCAGTTTTGAATCTAAGAAAACTAAATGTATCTGTTACCAGAGAAGCAAAGGGTTCTTGTCTTCGCGCAAGAAAGAATTCAGGTGTGAGACAGAAAGCAGTGGAAAGCAACATAGCAAGGTTTATTAGGATAGGGACATCCATAAGAATGGATGGGCACCTCTCCAGACGGGACCTGAGAAAGAGTGTTTAGTTCACATTTAGGCTGGGATTTTTAAGAGGATGGGTCTTGCCTTCCTGCAGCCATTTCTCTCCACATCTCCTTCTTCTCCGGAACAAAGGACTTGTTATGTGTAAATATGAAACATTTCTTTCTGAGTTTTTCCCCTTGAAGCTATCAGACAGGGGAAGCCTGACTGGCATCGCCCCACCTTAGAGGAAGAATGTTTATCAGGCCAGGTAGAAGAAGCAGGACCCCCTGGAAGGTCATCAGGATCCGGGCGGGACTTTGAAGTGCAGATACTAGGCTGCACTTGGAAGATTATCGGGTAGAAAGGTCAGGACTCCCTGGACAGTCTTCAGGATCTGGACAGGACTTTGAAGTGCAAGATGCTGCGCTTCTGGAGCTTCCACAGTAGGTGCTGGTCTTCAGGCCCTTCTCGTACACACATAGGCTCAATTTCTGACTTCCTACCTAACATATCCATTTCAGATTTGTGAACTCTATTCAGTACCCCTCTCTTGCTTTCCTACTGCTATTTCTTTTGCTATTTCCACAGAAAGGGCTGGGTCAGTGAGCAAAAGACCTTTCTCTGCTATGCTTTCTGTGGACTGAACATAAGGAGATCTGTAGCACATCCCGGTGCTCTTGGCTTAGTTTCTTTTGGGAATTTGAGTTTTCTTACCTCCTGAACTACTGCACTTGGGAAGAGCCAGGGAGTTTCACCTTGGGCCATCCTGCCTTCTGCTCAGCCTGCTAATTAGTCATTAATTAGTAACTGTGGGGTGCCGAGGAAAAGTCTCACCGACACCAACATGCTCCTCATAGTGAACCTTAAGCTCCAGGCAAGAGAATTTTATGCCTCCTTTGAGCTTCTGTCAGCTTCCCCCTTCTGCCCTTCCCATTATCCAGATCACTTTTAAAATCTGGCCACTTGATAAGGGTCTTTGTGTCAGTCCCCGATTCTCACACTGGTTATAGTGGTTCCAGACCCGCTTCTGATGCTAATCATTTCAAAGGGCTTTTGAATTTGTGGGAAGAGACAGCAAATGCCTGCATTGCAGGCTCCAGGCTTAACCAGCCACGAAGACTAGACTTTAATCAATGTGGAGAGTGCTCAATTGAAGAAAGCAGAGGCCAGATACCTTGGTGTAGCATTTTTCCTACCCTCTGTTCCCTAGTCAAGTTACCCAGTTACGATGGTTTGAATGGCAGCAACTTCACGTTATTCTAGAAGCACATGCAGAAAAGAAGGGCTGCTGCCTTAATATTCTTGAAATTCAGTTTTCTAGAGGGAGAACCTTTATGGTCTGGTTTATTGTATTAAACATGGTCTAGTCTGGGAAGTAACATGGAGACTTTCTACAGATGTGCTACCCTGCATAATTCTGGAAATAACTGATATTGTGCTGGTGAGCTAACCATCCATGTTGTTACTCTCAAGGACAAAAACTCAGTCTGCTCTGAAATTTAAATGAATGCATGGAAAAACTATTAAAAATTGATAAAGTTTTTAAGAGTTAACTGGAATGAAAGTGAAATCGGAGAAGACCCCTAAATTTTACACTAAAATGTGGCTCCTTAAAGTTCCTGGGTGCCATATGTGCTATCGGAATTTGGGGTGCCTTACGATTTCACCACGGGCTTATTACTAAATCCCCGATATTAATAAGCCCAAGAGGGTTCTTGCCTAATATTTAAAGAAGAATTCTAAATACCGGCACAGATAAACGAGGCAGCATAGTACATTTTAAGCTTTTATTTAGTGCAAGAGGTATCTAGGAAAGTGAAGGCTTTAGTTCAGGCAGGAGAGAGGGGAAAGTCTGGAAACTAGGGTAGCATCCATACCACTCAGAGCAGCAAGCACCTCGAGCTGCTATCCACCGCTTATCACCAGCAGCACCACAGAGGCAGAGAGCCTTTTGCAACACTCCCTGCCTTTATATATGTTTTCCACAGTGGAGTGGCTTGTGGCCAAGTGGGCACTCAGGTATGGTCAGGTAGAGCCTGATGTCACATGGGGGCATGGTGAGGGTATCAGGTAGGGTGTAAGGTCACACAGAGGCATGGTGAAGGTATCAGGTAGGGGGTGAAGTCACACAGAGGTGTAGCGAAGGCGTGGTCTCCCAGCTCACAAAACGAACTGATTTTAGCCTGTATGCCTGCCTGCTTCAAAAGGAATTAGCACCTCTATTTGATAGTAAATAAAGTGATCACAGCAATGTATCTGCATTTTTCATTAATATTCTGTGAAATAGTGGTGCTTTGGTATTTCAGAATGAAAATTAAACTATTAGCTTGGTTACTAGATTGCTATTGTAACAAAGTAAAACTTGTATAAAACTTAACAGTTTTCATCTCTCTCAAACTGGTATAATTCTATGTGGCTTCACAGGATAGAATATTTGCCAATTTTTTTTTTTTTTTTTAATTTGAGAGGTAGAGTTGCAGGCAGTGGGAGAGACAGAAAGAAAGGGTCTCTGTCCTCTGGTTCACTCCCCAAACTCCTGCAACAACCTGAGCTGGGCGTATATGAAGCCAGGAGCCAGGAACTAATTTGGGTCTCTTACACAGGTGCAGGAGCTGAAGCACTCAGGCTATCCACTGCTTTCCCAGGCCCTAAGCAGAGAGCTGGATCAGAAGTAGCGCCCATATGAGATACCAGCACTGCAGGTGGAGGCTTAGCCTGCCCCTGTTCTGGATTTTTAAAGCTGCAAAAATAGAACTAATTTTAAACAGAAATCAAGGGGGAAACTCTGCATGGGTGTTTGGTTTTAATCACAAGAGTGTACTCATCAGAATCTCCAGGAGAAAGTTGGCAATGTTGTGTTTCCCACCTGGCTATGACATTTCTACCACAAAGTGCACTGTGGAACCAACCAGTCAGCACATCTGGGATTCCACTGTGAGGCTCCTGCTACATTAAGAAACGTTTACCTGGAACACTTGATACTTACTAACTTCAAGGGCCCACTACTGGGACCAGCACCGTGGTGCGCCTGTGGCGCCAGCATCCCATATGGACGCCGGTTCTGGTCCCGGCTGCTCCTCTTCCGATCTGGCTCTCTGCTGTGGCTTGTGGAGAATGGCCCAAGTGCTTGGGCCCCTGTACCACCTGGGAAACCTGAAGAAGGTACCTGGCTCCTGGCTTTGGATCAGCGCGGCTCTGTCTGTTGTGGCCATTTGGAGAGCGGGTCAGCGGAAGTAGGACCTTTATCTCTGTCTCTCCCTCTCACTGTCTGTAACTCTACCTCTCAAATAAATAGATAAAAATCTTAAAAAAAAAAAAAAAGGACCAACTACTGAGGATAATCAAGTCTTTCAGTCCAAGGACCACTTGTCTGTTTGCATTTCTTAGCATAGGTGAGGTGTATTTTTCTGTAAAACACTTGTTCGGTTTTTCACAGAATTAATATTTTTCAGTTCCAGTAAGTTTTAAGCTTTTCAGCAATTCATACTCTTTTAAAAATATAATTAAGCATTCAGCATCAGCTGATAACTTGTTAAGAAAATTAAGTAGTGACAGTAATCCCTTATTTTAACATTGGCATTAGAGTCAAGCACCGTGGATATGGTTGAAAAGTATAAATGGAATGTGTCAGCAGACACACAGCAGCAAAGGGTATTTGACATCCCAATGTCTTATAATGCCTAAGAGGCAGGAGTTTTCAACTACTTCATGTAGAAAACAGTAATTAGATGCCATAGTCATAATGAAATCCATAGATACTGACAAAATATAATGAAAGTACAATTTTAAGACTATTAACTGCAAGTAATAAAAAAAGCAATTTAATAAGATAAGTTCCAATATTTCTATATACAGGGCTATTCTCTAGGTCTACTTTGTGTATAGGTGCTCACTTTCAACAAATATGCTATACAAAACTCTAGTTATACTCAAGAGTCCTTTATAAAGCCTCTGACAGGAAGCCAGTTAGCCTGGGGGATATCCAGTGTCACTATCCTACCTTTCGGTTGAGGCCTGGTACCATCGTGGGCTCTGACACATTTCTTACTTGAGACTCAATAGATTTTTCCTTTCCAGGCAAATTAGGTACTTTCTGGATGATTCTTCATGAGGTGTCACCATATCTTTTCTTGTCTCTTGTCCTACAGTGGGCACAGTGGATCAGTGAAGTTATAGAGTAATATAAGTTCACCTCCTTTCCCCATGATATTTCTTAGAAATTAGAGGAAGGGAGCATATTTGCAAACACTTATATTCACCCACTTTTAATTATACCCTAAAACAGAGCTGGGGAGCCTCTTGTCTCCCAAAGACAATTTACATATTTTATTTTCATTTTTATTTATTTATTTGAAAGAATTACAGAGAGGGAGAGACAGACACACACACACACACACACACACAGAGATCTTCTATCTGATGGTTTACTCCCCAAATGTCCACAACAGCAGGGCTGGGCCATGCCAAAGCCAGGAGCCAGGAACTTGGCCCAAGCACTTGGGCCATCTTCTGCTGCTTTCCCAGGCACATAAGCAGAGAGCTGGATTGGAAATGGAGCAGCCAGGACTCAAATCGGCAGCTATATGGGATGCCAGCACTGCAGATGGGCCTCTTAGGCATTGTAAGACATTGGGATGGCTAATACCCTTTGCTGCTATGTGTCTGCTGACACATTCCATTTATACCTTTCAACCATATCCATGGTGCTTGACTTTAATGCCAATGTTAAAATAAGGAATTACTGTCACTATTTAACCCACTACACCACAGTTCTGGCCCCCTGTTTGTATATTTATGACATCATTCTGGGCCACACAAAATCATCAACTTAAAAATTATCCTGCTATGTATTTATTGAATTTTGAGTCCTACCTACAGTTGCCTTGGCAGTGCCAGACCAAATTTTTTGCTGGCCTTGTTTGACAACCAAAAACTCTCTTAAGTGGATAGTGCGAAATCATATATATAATTTTTTTAAGGCACCAGGAGACTTTTAATGAATTCTTGGGCAGCCTGGACTTAGGGGTGTGGAAGGTGGGGCAGAAGATCAGGCTTGGGGGTTGGGCTGCTTGTCAGTTGCTGGGGGTGTGGGAGAGAGAAATGTTGCCAGGCCTTTGGAGGGCAGTAGAGGCTTCAGTATCGGGGGCATGGGAGCAGGAGGGTGCACCCCGGGATTTGACAGTGGTTGCCAGGGAGCTGGGGGTGGACCCCTTGTACCTGCAGGTGGACCCGGGAGACCTGGGGATGAACTGCAGGAGCTGGTGGACTCCTGGGATCTGGAGTTGAACTGTGCATGCTGGTGGGCACACCCCTGGGGCCTGAGGATCAACCCCAGCCCCTGAAGTAAGGTTGACCCCCGGGGCTGGTGGGTGGATTCTGGGTGCTGGAGGGTGGACCCCTGGGGAAGGAGGTGAACTACTGGTACAGGGGTGATGTGGGGTGTGGACCACTGGGGCCGGCAGAGGCAACTGGAGGGCCCCCCCAAAGGCACAGGCCTCTTCGAGGGCATGTAGGGCAGAGAATCTGGCAGCAGCAGTTGAGGGGGCAAACCATTCATCAGCAGGATAGGGCCGCTTCACCCTGGGAGGCCTGGCAGGGAGGCTTCTCCATCTTGACAGGGAACTGCAGGAAGAACTGCTTGGTCTTCCTTGTTCCAGTGAGTCCAAAACTTGCCCTTGGCCTTGTCGATCTCTCTGCTTGGCACCTTGAAGGCAGTGGTCTTGTAGGGCTCTGCCGCCATTAGCAGGTACTGCCAACACAGGTACCAGGGCTCAATCCTCTGCTCGTACTTGGACATGCAGCGGTGTTGGGGTGTGATGCCCTGATGCCCTAGACAATCTATGGGAAGTCGATCTGGAAGTGGAGTTTCTGCTGGTCCATCTCTGTGTCCCCCTGCTTGGTCAGTTTGTAGCCTGAGCCGCAGATCTTCACAAACTTCTTCACCTCCACCTTGACCTTCTCTGGTGCTAGCTGGGCGAGGCCTCCTTCTGCCAAGTTGATCTGATGCTTTTTCCCTTGGGTGTGTGTGAGATAGCTGCCCTGGTTATTGTGGAGCTTGCACTTGTAGCATCCCTGGTGCAGTCCTGGTTGCTCCCCAAGAAGCAGGCCACCCCCACTCTACCCCTGCACTCCCACTCTTGCCCCAAAGGCGATGCTGAAAATTGATGGGAGAAACCTTTGCCCAAGGCCTCCGCTGTTTGAGCCTCTGGAGCCATAGCCACCGAAAAATCATCTGTAACTGAGGTTATATGGACCACAAAAATTAACCATGGGGGACATAAACCCCCATGGGTTATGGGCATGAACCTGGGAGGGAAGGGGTTGCTGCTATAGTGCCTCTCAGTCTTCTCGCTTCCTGCCCAACACACACGCCTGTGCACCTCTCTTTAAAGCACAGTGCTGGGTATGGAGATTCACTCAGTTAAAACTTGACAAATGGGTGTTCTAGACAAATGACTGCAGTGAACTTTAAAGAGTCTGTGGCTTTATCCTCTTTGATTAACATTGACAAGATAGACTTCATGACTGCTGTTATGGTTGCGGTGGACCGTGCAAAGCTGTTGGCTGATTTTCTTGCTGCAATTCCTTTTGCTATTTCTCCTGAAATACAAAGAAAATAGGATGTTTGTGTATCTCTGTCTCTCTCACTCTGTCTCACTCTTTCCTTATGTAAACAGTATGTCTTTTTAGCACAGTTGTCTCACTTTGTCTTGGACTCAAGGTGACCACCCTTCATTGTTGGGAGCAGTGTATGAGTGTGGATTGGGGTTACAAAAATAATAATAGCTAACGTTTATGTAATGTCTTTGATATTCTACTGTGAGTTTTAATGCACAGTATACTACCTCATTTGGTCATCACACTAACCTTGTATAGTAAGTATTATATTATAATTATACCCATTTCAAAGATGATTAGATTGAGCTTCAGGGAGATTCAAAAATCTTCAGAAGTTACTGAACTTCCAGATCTTCAGAACTGGATCATGTGGCATTTTCATTTTAGTCATTTTTCTGATTTGAGATTATAGCTTGGATCAGTTTACCTGTGCTTCATTTTTGATGGCTCAGAAAACCCATTCAAACACAACTAGTGAAATCAGATTTAACTCCCAGGAAATCTCAAGCCAGGTTTCAGCTCAACAGTAGGCCACTATAGTTTCCTCTGTCTAACTGATCTGAGCTCGTGTCTCTGTTCATTGTGAAGTTACTAATATTGAGAATAGAGAGCTGTAGTACCTACCTGTGTATGAGATGGGTTCTCCCATTCCAGGTCTCTTCTTAAACAGGTCTACTACCCCTAGGCTTAAACTTGTGATTCAAATGGAACAGTATCCAGTGCAGCCTCTGTATTATATTTCTACAGACATTAAAGTGAATAAGACCTTAAATCTGCAGGGAAACTTCTTAGTACTGTTTCTCACTGTATTACATGTTGGTAATTAAAAACCCTTGAGAAATAAAAAATCATATAAACAAACAGATATGTAGAAAATTAAGTACTTGTGACATTTTAGGAGTGCATTTTTGTTGTGCATTTTTGTTGTAAGAGCAGTTACTTCTTCATGAAGCCCCAGGGATTTAAGTTTTTCTAAGTAGAGGATTTTTTACCTAGCTCTTGTAACTTTACAAAGAAAGCTTTCATTGATAGAAGGCAAATTCATATGAGTGACTTGTGTTGCATATGTTTGATCAAGGAAGAATAGTTTGTGTTACTTTATTTACTCCTATCCCTGTAGGAATTGTTATAATATCATTATCTTGAAGACATACAATAGTAATGTTTCACAAATTCTAAATTCATAGGAATTGGGCTGAAGCAACAAAGGTGAGATGAGGAAAGGTTCACTGGACATGAATAGCTGCGTACTTGGGCCTGTTGACTGATCAAGCCTTGTGGTTTGATTTCCTCACCTCTTCAGCATTGCTGACTCTATCAGCTTCTGCATGTGCTGTTGTATTTGGATTTACACTCTGTTAACATCAGTATGTAGATGGAAGCCTAGTCAGAATTTTCCCAGGATGATATGTTTGCCCATGACTCAGCTCATGCGGTGTTGGGGTCCCCTCCTTCAAGGTGTCTCAGGTCAGCCATGCCAGGTCTGATAGGAGAATTGCCATCCTGGAATCTTCCCTTGCCCTGCAACAGAGCTCCTTCTCCTTGAGCTCTTGCCTTGGAAGTTATTGCTCTCTGTTTTCTGTGAAAATCCCAATTGACAGAAATGATGCTTGACAATGTGGTACATTTTACATTCAGTATTCAAGTTGGATTCCTGTGTCAGACTGGATCACCAAAATACTACTAATGTTAGTCTCTAACTTAGCCATTCATGCAGTGACTTTCTTGACTTTCATCTTTTTTTAACTTGATAACATTTTTTTAAAAATATTTATTTATTATTTATTTGAAAGGCAGCATTACGGAGAGGGAAGGAGATACAGAGATAGAATGATCTTCCATCTGTTGGTTCACTTCCCAAACAGCAGCAATGACTGGAGTTGGACTAGGCTGAAGCCAGGAACCTTGGAACTCCATCTGAGCCTCCTATGTGGGTACAGGTACCCAAGGACTTGGGTCATCCTCCACAGGTTTCCCAGGCACGTTAACAGGGACCTGGATTGGAAATAGAGCTGCTGGGACTCAAACTGGTAGCCACATGGGATGCCAGCATTGCAGGCAACAGTTACCCCACTGTGCCACAGTGTGGCCCCACAAAATTTCATTTCAGTTCCTTTTATTGAAGACATATATAAGTACTATTATGTAAATAGCATTGTTGTCATATTTGTTAGGCTGTGGTTAAAAAGATTGACTGTTGTGTCTTTAAATATTCCAGGTGATAGGTGATAAAAGACAAATATGTCTGTTAGAGAATAAGGAAAAAAAAACTTGGAAATTTTTTACTAGAATCCAACAAGAATTTAATGGTTCTCTGAATTTTGAACAGTGATGCCATGGGAAATTTATGCAAGTCAATCCAAAATAGAAGTCAGGAGCATTGTAATAGAGACTTTAAAGATGTTATTTATGTTCATCACAACTTTGAAATTGAGAAATTGTTAGTAGACTTACCTTTAGATATTAGTGTTTAGTACAGTATTTTTTTTTAAGATTTATTTATTTATTTGAAAGTCAGATTTACACAGAGAGAAGGAGAGGCAGAGAGAGAGAGGGGGAGAGAGAGAGAGAGAGAGAGAGAGAGAGAGAGAGAGAGAGAGAGAGATAGGTCAGTCTTCCATCCACTGGTTTATTCCCCAAATGGCCTCAAAGGCTGGAGCTACGCTGATCTGAAGCCAGGAGCCAAGAGCTTCTTCTGGGTTTCCCATGTGGGTGCAGGGGTCCAAGGACTTGGGCCATCTTCTACTGCTTTCTCAGGCCATAGCAGAGAGTTGGATTGGAAGTGGAGCAGCTGGGACTCGATCTGGCATCCATGTGGGATGCCAGCACTGCAGGGGCGGCTTTACCTGCTACGCCACAGCGCCAGCCCCATAGTACAGTATTTAAAGAAGCATATAGTACAAGTTTGGTACAAGTTTGGGGTTTTTTCTATACTATTTCAGTGTTATTGCTCTCTTTTATAAATTTGTTTTTTGTGTTATAAACCTTGTTCTTAGTGGAATTCTGCAGGCTTCACAAGGTAGTCACATGGTTCCATGGAAACAGATATTTTACTCTCCAGTGGCTTTCGTGACATATGTGCATGTGAGCTTCCTGGATGCCTCAGGTCTGGTTCAGGGCTTTGTATGTGCTTCCTTCTCTTAGGAGCCCCTTCCTATCTTCATCTGAGCCTTCTTAATACCTTGCATTATGGTCAGCCATGTCTGTCTCCCCTACCAGTCTGTGAGCCACTTCAGAGAAGAGACTCTCACAAATTTACTTATAATGAGTACTTAGTAGTTGCTTTTTTAAAATGCTACTTTTTTTTTTTTTGTCCTCCCCAAATCCATCCTTGTATTCTTCCTCTTGGCATTGTTTGATAGCTGGTTCAAGGTTCTTTGGTTGAGAGTTCATGCTGTAGGGTGCTCATCAGGTGAGCAATTGGATCTTTTTATTTATTTATTTATTTATTTATTTAATGAGCATAAATTTCCAAAGTACAGCTTATGGATTACAGTAGCTTCCTCCCCCCACCCCCGTATCTTCCCTCCCACCCACAACGCTCCCCTCTCCCACTCCCTCTCCCCTTCCCCTTCACATCACGATTAATTTTCAATTATCTTTATATACAGAAGATCAATTTAGCGTATATTAAGTAAAGATTTCCACATTTGAGCAATTGGATCTTACTGTTGGTGCCATCTCTTGGAGGCGGTGTAGTATGATGGGAAGAATGGGTATGGTAATGAATCCTAAAAAAGACTTGATGAGGTCGGGTGCTGCCGGTCACTAGGCTAATCTTCCGCCTGCGGCACCAGCACCCCACATTCTAGTCCCAATTGGGGCGCTGGATCCTGTCCCAGTTGCTCCTCTTCCAGTCCAGCTCTCTGCTGTGGCCCGGGAGGGCAGTGGAGGATGGCCCAAGTGCTTGGGCCCTGCACCGCATGGGAGACCAGGAGGAAGCACCTGGCTCCTGGCTTCGGGTCGGCGCAGTGCACCAGCCATAACAGCCATTTGGGGGGGTGAACCAACAAAAGGAAGACCTTTCTCTCTCTCCCTCTCTCTCTCTCTCTCTCTCTCACTGTCTAACTCTGCCTGCTTTAAAAAAAAAAAAAAAAGACTTGATGAGATTTTTATTTTGTTTTCTTAATAAAATCCCAAACCTGGAAATAAAATCCAATGATTTGATTGAAAAAACATGTCTTAAGAAGCAATGGTGATTATTAAGAAAAATGCTAAGGTGCCTTTTTGTGTTAACATCACACTTGTCCTAAATATAATAGGTAAGGTCCATGAAATTGTGTATCAAAATTTGCGGAACATTCCACTTTGCAAATGGATCATTCACTCAAGTTCTTCTTATATTTACTGAACAGAAAGATAAATGTTGAATGTGGTCTTTTTTTATTTAGTAAAGTGGTGTCATCTTTCCTCAGAATCTCAGTTAAATAGTTGTGACTATACATGGACTGTTATTTTTTAAGGAATTTAGAAAAGCTCTTAAGAACTTCATCTTACATGTAGTGCTTTCGTTAATTATTAGAGAAATAGACAATGAATGGAGAATAGAAGGAAATACCGAAAGAAGCAAATCAAGTCATTTTCTGCTTTTTTTCCTAGGCATATTTAGCTGTGTGTGACAGTCCATTATAAACTGTGTAGCTTAAGCTATTCATTACCATTTAGCTAACAATTCTGTAGCTGTGTGCCTCAGCTCTTCCAGGCTGGGCTGCCTTATGTTCTTCCAGGCTGGGCTGCAGAAACAGCTTGCCTGGTCTTGGCTGGTTTTTCTTACACATTTTGGGCCCGATGTGGTCAGCAAGATCTCTCATCAATAGCAGGATAACTTGGGTTTGTTCATATGGCAGTCTAAGGTCCCTAGAGAGAAAGTGAAAATGTACAAGGCCTCCTGAACTAAAAGCTTCGAATTAACTTACCATTACTTCTCTACTGTATACTTGTGGCAAAAGCAAGCTAAGCCACAGTCTAGGCTGGATTCAAAGAGCAGGAAATAGACTCTAGTTCTTGATGGGAGGAATTGCAATGTGATGTTGTAAAGGATGTAAAGGATTTGTGGACATTTTTATAATTTATCAAGAGTGTCTGTATGTGGGCCAGGTGCTGTGACATAGTGGAGAAAGCTGCCACCTGCAGTGCTGGCTTCCCATATGCGCCCAGGTTCAAGTCCCAGCTGCTCCACTTCTGATCCAGGTCCTTGCTAATGTGCCTGTAAAAGCAGCAAAAGATAGCCTCAAGTACTTGGGGCCCTGTACTCACGTGGGAGACCTGAAAGAAGCTCCTGGCTCCTGGCTTCAGATTGGCCCAACACTGGCCATTGCAGCCTTTTGGAGAGTAAACCAGTAATTCATTCACTCTCTCTCTCTCTCTCTAACTCTGCCTTTCAAATAAATGAATACATCTTTAAAATAAAGGGTGTTTATAAGTAGTTACACATACATGTGTGTACATATATAAAAACTAAGATTTTATACAATTATACATCCTGTATTTGTGTCATCAGATATGTCCCAAATCCAAGTTGTTATTCTATCCCTGTGAGTATGTTGGGGAAATTGATTCATTTGAAAAGGAGGGAGAGAGAGAAAGAGAGTGAGAGCGAGAGCAAGAGAGAGAGAGAGATGCCTGTCCTGTTTCACTTTCCAAATGTCTACAACAGCAGGGACAGGGGCTGTTTAAAGACAGGAGACAGGAACCCCATCCAGCTCTCCAACATGGGTGTCAGGGACCCAGGTACTTGGAATACTTCCCAGGGTGTACATTATCAGGAACTGATTGGAATCAGAGGTGAGACTCAAACCAGAATGTTTGGTATGTTGGTGTCCCGAGTGGTAATTTAACCCATAGGGACACAATGCCAGCTCCAAAATTGAATAAAATTTTATGTGGGAAGTCATACACTAGGTGCTTAGAATGGAGAAATTACTCAATAAGCTGTTAAAAATAAAGGCAAGGAAAATGTAGCTGTTTTAGGTACCGGCTTGAATTCCATCAGTCAGCCTTCCTGATTGACTTTATTCCTCCATTTTCCTTCCCTGTTTACCCTCCTGGTTGATGATTCTGGGCACCTAATGTGGTAGAAGCCTCCCTCTCACCAGCTCTTCGAGCTTCAAAAAATCTCTTAACTGCATTGTTACAGTTACAGAATCTGTGTATTCAAAATAGCAACTACTTCGCAAGTGCATTGGGAGAAATTAGCCAACTCATTTATACGGACACCTGAAAACTCTAGATGTGTCTCTGTTTCCCAGCATCTACAGTTTCTTACTCAATGTTTTCTTCCTGTCTACCTGGCTCTAACATTTCTTTAAATAAAATGTTTTTTTTTTTCTTTAAAGCTCTGTTTGTTCATTTCTGCTTAGTTCATGTTAAAGAAAATTCAACTTTCACAACCTTAGCCTGCACACTAATCTTCAAAATACCATAGCCATTTCTTTACTCTGATGGAGTTCCTTGCATAACGTCTGTCTTCTCTGATCAGAAATGACATTCTTAACATCAATAGATTCTTAGGCTTTTCTGCCAGGAAATATTTTTGAGGATGTATATAATCAGTTATGGGATATGCTTGTCAATAAATTTTTCCTGCAGAAATAAATCAGAAATCCTATCAAAATAGCATTATGAAAGAATCCATTTTCCTTAGTACTCCCCATGAAATGGCCATGCTTGAAGCGTATGAGAATTTTTATTTAGATGAAGGGTGTGTATTTAATTTGTGTGCTAGCAGTCTTTCTAAACAGACAATCTGCATAAATTTTTTGTTCTAAACAGGAAGAAGATGGTGGTGATCTAGAGGCAGCTTTCTCCTCCTAAAATGTTTCCCTCTTTCATTTCCCCTTGATTGGCCTGATCTGCTTTCCAGACCCTGTGAATCTAACCTTCTTTATTCCTTTCCCCTACCTTTATTTATACACACTCACCTAGAAAGGGAATATCTTTCTAAATCTCTTGGATTCTGTCTCTTTTTTTAATTTAATTCAATTTTTTTTTTTTTTATTTGACAGGTAGAGTTATAGACAGTGAGAGAGAGAGACGGAGAGAAAGGTCTTCCTGCCGTTGGTTCACTCCCCAAATGGCTGCTACGGCCAGCGCTGCACCGAACCGAAGCCAGGAGCCAGGTCCCTCTTCCTGGTCTCCCATGCAGGTGCAGGAGCCCAAGCACTTGGGCCATCCTCCTCTGCCCTCCTGGACCACAGCAGAGAGCTGGCCTGGAAGAGGAGCAGCCAGGACTAGAACCCGGCGCCTATATGGGATGCTGGCGCCACAGGCGGAGGATTAACCAAGTGAGCCATGGCGCCAGCCCCTCTGTCTCTTTTTTTAAGATTTATATTTTATTTATTTGAAAGGCAGAGTTACAGAGAGAGAGAGAGAGAATCTTGCATCCACTGATTCACTCCTCAAATGACTGCAACAGCCTGAGCTGAGCCAGGCTGAAGCCAGGAGGCTGGAGCTTCTTCCAGATCTCCCACATGGGTGCAGGGGCCCAAGTACTTGGACCATCTTCTGCTGCTTTCCCAGGTGTGTTAGCAGAGAGCTGGTTTGGAAGTGGAGCTGCTGGGATTCAATTCAACACCTATAATGTTATAGGCAGAGGCTTAACCTGCTACACCAAAATGCTGGCCCCCTCTTGGCTTCTCTTTACCCTTTTCTTGAATGAATGGAATCAGTCCATGTCTATTTTGAAAATGTGCTGTATCCAACTACAATTCATCCATTCAGTGTCCTTCCATCCATTCATGATTTACATGGCAGCAACAGTGTTAGAAACACTGTGCTGGCTGCTGCAGATAAAAAGACAAGTGCTGGCTTTGACTTGTGGATTTTATTATGTTATAACTAGGACAGAAATTGAAAGGTTCATGTTATCTGGTCTTCTAGAGAGTTGTAAACAAAGGCTTTGGGAGCCTTATGTGTCTGGGGAAGGATGCCTTCCTTCCTAAGGCCTAGCAGTGTGTCCAACTTTGACATGAATTAGAGGCTGCTGGAGTGGACAAGGTGAAGAGTGGGGCCCATTTCTCCAAAGTGATGACTTGGGCCTGGCTTGATCCTTGTCAGTGTGAAGTCAGAATGCTGCCTCTCATACATGCCAATAACTGAGGTGCAGTAGGAAGAGTGGTTTATTAACTTGGGGCTAAAGTCTCAGGTATGTTCTCTCTTTCTTAAAATGAAGCCAGTTAACATTTGCCATAAACTGCTGAAAGTCTAGGTATTTTATGTACTGTACTTCATCCTATTTTACAGCTAACATTGAAGTATTATCCCTTTCACTGATGAACAAACCAAGGCTGACAAAGGTTAAATACTGTCTCCAAGACACGTATAGTCAGTAAGAATCAGAGCTTAGAATTCAAATCTAAACCACACAGTCGCATTTAAGGGTAACTATGATTTCATCAGAATGCGCATGGCCGCTGTGCCACACATCCCAGCGTGGTGGCATAGTAGGTAAAGCCGCCCCTACAGTGGTGGCATCCCATATGGGCACTGGTTTGAGTCTTGGCTGTTCTACTTCCTTTTTTTTTTTTTTTTTTTTTTTTTTGACAGGCAGAGTGGACAGTGCCGTTGGTTCACCCTCCAATGGCCGCCGCGGCCGGCGCACCGCGCTGATCCGATGCAAAGAGCCAGGTACTTATCCTGGTCTCCCATGGGGTGCAGGGCCCAAGCACTTGGGCCATTCTCCACTGCACTCCCTGGCCACAGCAGAAGGCTGGCCTGGAAGAGGGGCAACCAGGACAGAATCCGGCACCCTGACAGGGACTAGAACCCGGTGTGCCGGCGCCGCAAGGCGGAGGATTAGCCTAGTGAGCCGCGGCGCCGGCCTGTTCTACTTCCAATCTAGCTCTCTGCCATGGCCTGGGAAGGCAGTGGAAGATGGTTCAAGTCTTTGGGCCCCTGCACCTGCCTGGGAGACCCAGAAGAAATTCCTGGCTTCAGAACAGCACAGCTCCAGCCATTGCGGCCAATTAGGGAATGAACCAGCAGATGGAAGACCTCTCTCTCTGCCTCTCTTTCTCTCTCAGTGTAATTCATCTTTTAGAAAAGATATACCTGAAAGAACTACCATCATAGTGAAATAAAGTATAGCTAATTCTGTTTGTAAGTTTGGCAAAGGTGGACAACAGCTTTAAAAAATTCTGCCAACATGAACCCTATCTGTCCTTAATCCATGTCACTTGGGCCACTGTGTGTGACTTCACAGGTTGTCATTTCATCCTCATGGAGTTATGGTAACCTGTTTAACCTTAAGGAGCTAACCTGGGCACAATTTTGGACTTAGATAACTCTGCATTCTAGGTGTAGAATGACTAGGTCATTCTCCTTGAAAGTTTAGATATATTTCAAGATTATAGTCAGTGAGGTGAAGTAGGAAACTGAGTAATAATTTTTGCCTACACAGTATACTCTGTCATCTAGCTATTAAAGATTTTTTCTTCAGAGGCTGGTGTTCTGGCATAGCAGGTAAAGCCACCACCTGCAACACCAGCATCCCATATTGGTGCTTGTTCATGTCTGGCTGCTCTACTTCCAATCTAGCTCCCTGCTAATGGCCTGGGAAAAGCCAAAGTACTTAGGCCCCTGAACCCATCTGGGAGACCGAGATGAATCTCCTGGCTCCTGGCTTCAGCCTGGCCCAGCCCTGGTGGTTGTCCCAAATTGGGGAGTGAACCAGTAGATCAAAGATCCCCCTCCCCTCTATTTCTCACTTTCTCTCTGTAACTCTTTCAAATATATAAATAAATCTTTAAAAGTATAAATATAAATATTTTACTTCCTCCATAGTGCATTTTAAAGCACTATAGACTTCTTAGTCTTGTACTATATCAAAATTGTCATATACCTAACTTTAACCTAACAATTACTGAGGAATATGTCCTTAAGAAGGAAAATATCCTTTTGTTTTGCTAAGCAGGTTAGAACCAAATGGCAGAGCTTACTCTACAAGTAGGAGACCCTTAGGAAGATGTTTGTTGGGAAGGGTTTGCCCTCTTGTCCAAATCATGAACATTCTTTCCTCAGATCTTTGTGCCAGGCCATCATCTCCTAACCAGCAATGAGCTTCATCAGCCTGTTCTCCATCTATAGCCATACAGAACTGCATCTGTCTGCTTTAAAAAGAACTACACTGCTGGAATGGCTAATTTTGGGGCTGAGCCAAGATGGCCCTAGAACATTCTGTTAGGCCAGATAATAAAGAACTGCTTTTTAAAAAAATTAAAAAAAAAAAAAAAAGATTTCATCAGAACCAGCATTTAAGATCTCCTCTTGGCCGAATCTGGGACAATTTGAGAAATAAAGTATCATAGAGTGAATTATAAAGAACTGGGGAGGGGCCGGCACCGCAGCTCACTAGACTAATCCTCCTTCTTGTGGCACCGGCACACCAGGTTCTAGTCCCTGTCAGGGCGCCGGATTCTGTCCTGGTTGCCCCTCTTCCAGGCCAGCCCTCTGCTGTGGCCCGGGAGTGCAGTGGAGGATGGCCCAAGTGCTTGGGCCCTGCACCCCATGGGAGACCAGGAGAAACACCTGGCTCTTTGCATCAGATCAGCGCGGTACGCCAGCCGCAGCGTGGCAGCCATTGGAGGGTGAACCAATGGCAAAGGAAGACCTTTCTCTCTGTCTCTCTCTCTCACTGTCCACTCTGCCTGTCCAAAAAAAAAAAAAAAGAATTGGGGAGGGTAAATTATCAACCCATACTGATAGTAGGTGGACGGATGCATGCATATGGAAAGATATGGGAGTCTCCTACTTAACAAATGCCATTTGCCAATTAGTAAATGTGGAGGGAGTTTTGGACCAGGAAAAATCAGTGTATAACACCATTGTGGTAAGAACCAAAGAGGACTCATCAGTGGATGCTAAATCTAAACAGATGTATGACGAACAGGATATTTGCATCTTGATAAAATGTCTCCCATGGATTGCTTAGTGTCAGAGAAAGTATTGAAGTGGAGAAATTGGACCACTTTTATTAGGATCAAGGTCAATATCACCATTGAGAAAGATAGAAAAATCATGTGTCTCCAGAGACAGCATCTTGAAGACATAAACCTTATCTATGTGATTTTTGTGGATTCTGGCCAAGAATATATAACCTGAATCTAATTGTAAGGAAATACCGAGTACTCTCTGCAAAGACAGGAAGGGAAGGAATTATCCTTCCAAAGTATCACTACTGTTTAAAAAAAAAAAAAAAGGTTTGTGGAAGTGGTCCAAATTAAAGGAAACTAAAAAGATGTGACAACTAAACACAATCCTTGTCTCTAGACTGGATCCTGTACTTGGGAGCTTGGGAGCAGGGAAGCAGCATGCCATAAAGATCATTATTGGATCAAGTGTGGGGAGCAATCCGGACTAGACTGAGTTACTGGAATTAAGACTTGTTCTATGCATCTGCTCTCCCACAATATGGCGCTGGGAGAGAAGTAAACAGCTTCCGCACAGCTGCCTCCAGTTCAACCAATAAACTGTAGGACTTGCTCCTGATTGGAGAGCAGCGTACTCGGCGTGTGGGCAGCCGAGTTAGGATTGGCGGAGGAGGACTATAAAGGAGGAGAGAGACGGCATGCACCGGAAACATCTAAGGGGAACATCTAGCTGAAGGAACACCTGTGCAGCCCCCGAGAAAGCCTGCCGGCGGTGTGCCGCTCCCCTGCGGAAGTGGGGAATGTGGCCAGGGGGAACTGCCCTTCCACGGAGGTGGAAGGGATAGTAGCCAACCCAGGAAGAACCAGCAGCAAACCCGGGGAGGGCCGAGCAGACGAAAGAACAGCGCAGGGTCCTGTGTCGTTCCTCCACGAAGAGGGGGAGCGACATAATGGTGCCGTGACTCGGATATGAAGCCTAGGCAGGGCTTAGTGTCGTTCCTCCATGAAGAGGGGGAGCGACATAATGGTGCCGTGACTCGGATATGAAGCCTAGGCAGGGCTTAGTGTCGTTCCTCCACGAAGAGGGGGAGCGACAATCAAGTGACCAACTAGTGGTGGAAGATTAAAGTGTCACACCAATATTCAGTTTCCTAAAGTTTGTATCTTTACTGGAGCTGTGATTGTGTAAGAGAATATCCCTATTAGAAAATAAACATTGAAATTTTTAATGGGGAAAAATCTCATCATGTATGTAGCTTATGAATTGTTCAAGAGAAACAGAATAATATGCACATGTGCATATATGTTCTTCTGTCTCATATACACATATACCTGTACAATGAAAAATATGTGAACATTAAAGCAAATGGTAAGATGTTCATAATAGCATTAGGCAGCAATAGATGAACCTGGGCAAAGGGTACTTTGAGTATTGTTGGTATTTATTGTATTTTTACAACATACATTAAGTTTGAAATTGTTCTCCAACCCTAAGTTTAAAGATATTTGGACTAAAATAGTGATTGTTTCCTAAATAAACATTTCTTTCATTTTGCTTTCCTTTTCCTTTCCTCTTTTTTCTTTCTTCCTCTTTCCTGTCTCTTATTTTAGAAAGCTAAGGCGTCTGAGAAGGCCATCACTGTGGGTCAGACGGTTATCACAAAGCATCGGAACACCCGGTATTACAGCTGCAGAGTGATTGCGGTGACGTCACAGACCTTCTATGAGGTCATGTTTGATGATGGTTCCTTCAGCAGAGACACGTTTCCTGAGGATATTGTGGTAAGTGGTTTCCTTTAGGTGGCTGCTGACCCACTATAGTTTTCATTAAACCATCCTCACTGAATTCCCTGGAAGAGTTTCCTTGGCTTATTTTAATAGCTCACTTCAATTGATATTCATAGTTTTCACCATTCTGAATGGTATCCAGGTAAATGCAGACTGCTTTCCCCAAATTCTTTTATGAATAATGAATGTTACTTGGCCACAAAGTATAAGATGCTATCTTAGTCTGTCTGTGTAGTGACAACAGAATACCTGAGCCTGGGCAATTTATAAAGAAGAGAAATTATTTCTCACTGTTCTGAAGGTTGGGTAAGAAATTCAAGATTAAGGTGCTGCTGGCATTTGATACTGAAATAAAATCCTATAACTGAGATTGAGGTTAGTTGACATGGGGTTGATCCTGTTACTGCTTCTTTCAGGGGTGTGTGTCAGTTTGGGGAGCCTTTAAGAGATTGCTTATAAATATTTGTTGGATCCTGGCCTGTGGAGTTGAAGAAACATTGGTTTAGTCAGCTTTGTTCTTCTTACCTCTCTAGTCTGTTTAGAAGGACAACAAGTAAGTAAACAACAGTGAGCTCATTTGGAAGGTTTTTATTGTCATATACCAAATGAATTGAAACAAATTGGAAATCCTATAACGTCCTCAGGTACAGAAACAGTGCATTGTGTTTCTTAGCAGGACCTAGCTAGACCTTCACTTCACTGCATTGCCATTGCCATTCACAAACAGCAGTCCTTGGATGACATGCTCACTTTGTTAGAATCAGTTGCCCCTTCAAGCCCTAAGTCCACGTAGGTTACCTCCTATGGGCCACACGTTACCCTGATGACAAAGATGTAATCCCTGCTCAGTCAGGGGGCGTGGCAGGCTGCTAAATGGATGCTTTGAGTACAGGAGAGGCCATGTGGTTCTACACATGAACTGCAAACAGCCTACTTCCTTGGTGAGTCTGGAAGAAGGAATAAGGGATTCCAGCGTTAGTAAAGGCTCCACAACCAGAACTTGACCCATGAATGCATCTTCACAACCCTACACAGTAGGCACCATTATTTTCCACATTGTGCTGCCAAAGAAACTGAGGCACAAAGAAGTAAATCACTGTCAGAAACAATATCAGTCACAAGTAATCTGACCCCAGGAGTTCCATTCCTAAACTTTGCGAAGAAAGGATGTACAAGGGCATGAAAAGGCACAAGAAGAGTAGGCTGAAAGCCTTGACTTTCACCAGTGTTGAGGAAGCCGAGGTCAGATAAAAGATGAAAGTCCTGCTTAGGTGTCTAAAGAGATTACCATTCACATGATTTTGGATGCTTTCTTTATCTGAGTCAACTGATGCCTCTGTGTGTGTGCTTCACCCTGCCCTCGCAGCAAGCAGCTGAGACCACATGGTAACAAACAATGCCCAGCTAAATCCAGAGTCCTTATCAAAAGCACAAGATTAATCAAGCCATGAAGAGGTTTTTTTCTTTTCCATTCTTGTTGATCTAAATGCATGGTGCTTCTGAACAGTTTTAAAAATGTTAGTGCCTGTGTTCTCACAATACCCACACATACTAAAATCATCTATATTCTGGTTCACAGAGAGGAAATGAAAGGTGTAAAAGGAGGAAAGACTTAGGGAATTTCAAAAAAGTTTCAAGATCACAGACATTCTTTTTCGATGTGTAAGTTAAAAACATCCCAGCAAAGCTTCAGACCAGCTGGGTGCAAGTAGGCTGTGAGGTGAAACGGAATCTTGGATTCATTAAATATTCTCACCACTTGTTAACTGTTGTGGCTTCTTTCCTCCTTGCCATCTCGGTGCTGAATGAGGCTTCCTTGGCTTACTTTTTTGGTGACTCTGAAGGGAAAGTGATTTCCCTTAAAATATGGTGCTTGGCAGGGTTCTCCAGAGAAACAGCACTGATAGGAAATATGAGGAGTATAGAAAAGTTCATGGAAAATACATGTTTTTTAAAAATGCATGAATTTCAAGATTCTTTTCACACCATGATTCTCAGTTGACAGGCCCAAGACCCAGGAAGGCTGATATTTCAGTTTGGAGTCTCAAGGCAGGGGAACATGGATGTCCAAGCTCAAAAGCAGTCACTCAGGCTGCTCTGATTAAGGGAGGGCAACTTTTTGTTCTATTTTGGCCTTTAGGTTGATTAGATGAAGACCACCCACATTTAGGGAGGGTCATGTGCCTTACTGAGTTGGTCAGTTTAAAGGTTAAAGTCACCCAGAAACACCCAGAATAAGATTTGATGAAATATATCTGGGTGTAACAGCTGAAGTGAACCTCCCAGGGAACTTGCTGTATGTGCAAGGAAGTATGAAGCAGATAAACACATGAGAAGGTGATTTAGGCAATAAACAAAAAATTATTAGGAAGGATAACGGCCGGCGCCGCGGCTCACTAGGCTAATCCTCCGCCTTGCAGCGCCGGCACACCGGGTTATAGTCCCGGTTGCAGTGCCGGATTCTGTCCCGGTTGCCCCTCTTCCAGGCCAGCTCTCTGCTATGGCCCGGGAGTGCAGTGGAGGATGGCCCAAGTGCTTGGGCCCTGCACCCCATGGGAGACCAGGAGAAGCACCTGGCTCCTGCCGTCGGATCAGCGCGGTGCACCGGTCGCAGTGCGCCGGCCGCGGCGGCCATTGGAGGGTGAATCAACGGCAAAGGAAGACCTTTCTCTCTGTCTCTCACTCTCTCACTGTCCACTCTGCCTGTCCAAAAAAAAAAAAAAAAAGGAAGGAAGGATAACAAAAAAAACTCCTGGGGATAAAGCCAGGAGGGGCAAGGGAGTTCCACTGCTTTTTGGTGCTAGGGGTTTATATGTGTAAAACTGCAAATATTTCTCACAGAACAAAGGAAGTTCTATTTGTACATAGGCTTGAGTCCAGAGCCTGCTTTTCTGACTAACGAATGAAATTCTTTACGTCTCCTTCTTTATCAAACTTGCTTCCTAGCTTAGGCCATTTTCCCAGCTGGGTTAAGAAGATTTTCCACACTACCCAAGGGGCCCGTTGTCCTCGCTAGCTCCCTGCCATTCCTGTTCTGACTGACTCCTTTCATGGCACACTGTGTCCCACTCAGGTTGACACGAAATTAACCATCATAGACGTATTCTCTTGGGACTCTAGGTTGAGAATCTGACAAGACTCTGGCTGTGCTGCTAGAAGTTCTGACTCAGTGGCAGAATATGTTTTCCTTTTCTATCAAGTAGCCATGTATGTTAGTTGGCTTGTAGGACTCTGTAGATGCACTTAGTGAGCAGTGCGCATGTCCTGGTTATTACTGATATTCCAGAATGCAAAATCATGGCTTTAAAAAATGAGTTTTTAAAATTTGAAGTATTAACAAGGATTGGAGTCTATGTTTTTTGCTGAAAATAATGAAAGCTACATTATTAAATGCGTTTATAAAAGTTTGTCAGCTGTGCTTTAATTTGAGGTGCAGGAATTTGATGTAAATTTTATGATATGATATATATGTATAGATAAGTATGCTGCAAGTAGTTATATATGTACAGTACATTTATTCCCGTATATGAGGAGTCTTCAAAAAGTTCATGGAAAATGGATAAATGGAAAAAATGGTACATGGATTTCAATTTTTTTTTTTTTTTGACAGGCAGAGTGGACAGTGAGAGAGAGAGACAGAGAGAAAGGTCTTCCTTTGCCGTTGGTTCACCCTCCAATGGCCGCCGCTGCCAGCGCACTGCAGCCAGCGCACCGCGCTGATCCGATGGCAGGAGCCAGGAGCCAGGTGCTTTTCCTGGTCTCCCGTGGGGTGCAGGGCCCAAGCACCTGGGCCATCTTCCACTGCACTCCCTGGCCACAGCAGAGGGCTGGCCTGGAAGAGGGGCAACTGGGACAGAATCCGGCGCCCCAACCGGGACTAGAACCCGGTGTGCCGGCGCCGCTAGGCGGAGGATTAGCCTAGTGAGCCGCTGCGCCGGCCGGATTTCAATTTTTTTGTACCACTATTTTTAATTTTCATGAACTTTCTGAAGTACCCTCCTATGATGTATATAAAGGTTATACCCCAGATCATTATTTAAGCCACAAGCTCTAATTGCTAAGATTACCCCAGTTCCACTTTGATATTTATCTACATCAGAACTATTTTAAATGTGTACCCTGTCCTGTTCCCTAAAGAAAATCTTATCAGTACATATGAACGAATCTAATCAGGTCCTTTGCTGTCTTCAATGTCCTGGAGACATGGCAGAGCAATTATTTGGTGGAAGCACTAAATACGTTTCACATTCCTCGGAGAAATCTGGTTTGTTTTTTTTATTAGCTCATATACCTATGGCATCAGAAACTGGTGGTAGGAATGATTTTTTCCTCTGACTACAAACTCTAACCCACATGATGTGAGTATCAGGTGTGAATGCTGCTGAGAAGAATCATCATGAAGGGCAGTGTGTGGCCAGTGTTACTGCCTATCGAGGAACTGGTTTCTGTAAGCCTTGGGAATTTGTTAACTACAACTGTTGTAAGGTACTGTTGGTGGTTTTTTAGCTATAAAAATCAAATTTAGAATATCCTAAATTTGTACCATCCTAAACTGTTTATTTTTTATGTATGACATAAAAATCATTCCTTACGAAGCTTCATGTTTTAATAAAGAAAGTTATATTCCTTTATTTATTATAAAGTTGATTATTACAAATCATTTCACAAAGCCAACAAATGAGGACCCTTTAATACAGGCTGGCCTATCCATGTTTGAGAATAAATTTGGTAGGCATTAAAATGCTTACATTAGGACTATGTGAGTGGAGAATATTTGGAGCAGTAGAGAATAACATTCTTTTACCACCAGAAAATTTCTTTCCCTGCTTAAGTACTGTCTCTCCCCCATTCGTGGAGGAACGACACTAGACCCTGCGTTGTTCTTTTATCTGCTCGGCTCTTCCCAGGTTAGCTGCCGGTCCCTCATTCGTGGAGGAACGACGCTGTCCCGGGTTAGCTGCCAGCCCCTCCCCCTCCGTGGAGGCGCCCCCCCCCCTCCATGGAGGCGCCCCCCCCCTCCCCCCTTTCCCCGCGGAGGAGCGGCACACTGCCAGCCGGCTCTCTCGGGGGGCTGCTCAGGTGTTCCTTCAGGTGTTACTTCAGGTGTTCCTTCAGATGTTCCTGGTGCATGTTGTCTCTCTCCTCCTTTATAGTCCTCTTCCACCAATCCCAACTCTGCTGCCCACACGCCGAGCACACTGCTGTCCTCCAATCAGGAGCAGGATCAGCTCCTGCAGCTTATCAGTCAAACTGATGAGGCAGCTGCGTAGAGGTTGTTTAGTCTCTCTCTCAGCGCCATATTGTGGGAGAGCAGATGCATAGAATAAGTCTTAATTCCAGTAACTTAGTCTAGTCTCAGTTGCTCCCCACAAGTACTTTATGTATGTGGTAGCCAGAAAATGTTCAAAAGTTCTCCCTCAACAATGTACCTGTAGAATGATGGGATATTTTGATGGGAGTGAAAGTTGCCCATCTCCAAGGAATTCCCTGACGATAGAAATTCCAGGGCTTCTTCTTAGCCTTTTTGCAAACCCTTACACAACCCTACTGATACTGGAGTAATGATTGCTTCCTTTCGTTCACACTTTGAACACATCTCAAGATAGAAGGATGGTAGGTAGCAGATTGTTCAAGGGCCAGCACTGGGCTTGAGAAGACAAACATAATCATCTAGAAAGTTGACAGCAAGAGTCCATCACTGAAATTTCCATGAGGACTGGATGTAATTTTCAGCCTCTGTTGAAAAGTGAAGATGGCATGAAAATAATATTCTTAATTATCTGGGGATGAATAGCAATGGCCTTTAGTTTTTGGCGGCTCCAGATACAAATTAAAGTTCTTAGAGAGCTCTTTTTTCCCCTCAGTTTTAGGCAATCAGCTTAAACCGTCCAACCTGCTGTTTTTTCCTCTCTCTAAAAAGGAAATTGTAATTTCCACCTTTAAGGATTGTTGAAAGGAGTGTGTGAACTGAACACCTTACCAATAGTAGGCACAAAATTAGTTTTTAAAGGATAGTTAATCTGTAAAACTATTTTTTTCTTTTCCCTCCCTGTCTAGTTTATGTTGCTCTTTTCTGGTCATGATGAAATTTTAAGTTAGAATATGTGTGTCTTCAACACTTTGTTCCTGCTAGTTAGATTAGAGGGGGCCTGCCTGTGGCTCTGCTGACCACAGGAATCATGGCGGCAGGAGACATCCTTGTTGAAAGTTGAGATCCACCTCAGTGCCCTCCATGGGCTGTCCCTGCTGACCTTGAGCTGGGTCATGGCCTCCGTGGATGGGGAGATGCGCCTTGGACATGGCCTGTGTGTGGAAAGCAGTGCTGAAGTTGGGGCTGGTCTACTGCTTCTGTATTGGCATCGCTTTCTAGAATAAATGGCTGACCAAGGTACCTAAAGGCCATGCCACTGTGCAGGGTGGGGTGTGAGGAAGTGTCTCCCCAGGTCAGCTTATTGTTTCACTTGCTGTAAAATAGTCCTAACATCTTTTAGACTTTACAGTAATCTAGCTCTCTACATTCATGATTATACTTCTGAGTGCTAAAAGTGTTGTTTCAAAGACTTTTCATAACAAACCCTGATCCTGCTCATTTCACAGGTCTGATAGTTTCCAGATAATAAAAAAGCATCTACCAAAATAGAAGGTGATAGAGTTAGATCCAGATTGCTTGGTGCCTTCCTACTTTTTGGCAGCAGTTTTTCAGGAAGTCTACTCTTGGTGGCTTAGAATACCTATGGTAGATGACATTGTGTCTCCCTTGAGTCACAGTCAACATCTAGTCAACCTAGTGTGGAAGCTTCTCAGTGCTCAGTACCCTGCAAGCTCTTACCTGGCAAGCATAGGTGTAGTGCAGTCACTTGCTTGGAGTGGTGCCCTTGCTTATGTGTCTCAACTGTGGAGCTGGAATTTACTGAGAAGAAAGACTTTACCAGTTTCCTCCATGGGACACCTTTTGTATGTGAAAGTGACTACCTTTTACTGCTTTAATTTTAATGAATATTCAATTTACATTTACTTTTCTAAGACTGTAAATTCAGCTGACAAAATTTATTTGTAACTATATAAATTTTCATAAAATAAGAACAAATTCATTTGTTCCTTAAGTTCATATAATACATAAATGTGGCAGATTAAATCTTAACCATTTTACATTCAAATAACCAGAAGTCTATTAATATTTTAAGTGATTATAAATTTAATATATACATTTCTTACAAATCCCACAATTTAATCCCCATAACTTTAATAAACCAGACATTAGTTTTGTAGTTCAGGTTCTTCTAAGTATTTCACACGTTTTCAAAAACAAGCCATTATTGTGGGGCAGTGGATTGATAGGCTGCTTGTGATGTTTGCATTCCATATCAGAGTACCGATTTGAGTCCTGGCTGCTCCACTTCCAGTCCAGCCTCCTGTTAATACACCTGGGCCCCTGCCATACACATAGCTAGGCTGGGATGGAGTTCTAGGCTCCTGGCTTCAGCCTCACCCAGCCCTGGCCATTGCAGCCATTTGGGGAGTGACTAGCACTTGGAATATCTGTATCAACCAGCTAGCTACCACCCCTGCCTCTCAAATAAATATGTAAATCTTTTAAAGATGTTTTTTAAATGAAGCAGTATTGCATCTACAAAACACATTATAAACACAGATTATATCAGGTTGATAAGAAAGTAAAAATTTTAACCAAAGAGAAACAATATTACCATATCACCTGTGAGGTTATTAAAAAAATAACAAAAGAACTTCAAGGCCTTTTAGAGAGATAGAATCTGGTGAAACCTCTGCAGACTAAACCCACAGTTTTTGGGTAGCGGCTCCTAATTAAGATTAGTTTTCATCTGATTTTCTAACTCTGAAGGCTGTGGCCTTCACTGAGACTCCAGTCAATCTCATAGGTTTTATGAGCTGTCTCTCAGGTTTATAGGGGTGAGTACGTTCCAGGCCATGGGATTTTTTTCTCATTTATGTAACCCTTGGTGTTTTTGTTTTGTTTTGTTTATTTTTGTGTTTTTGTGTTTTTGTTTTTTATATTAAAGCCTGGGGCATATTAATGAAATGCTGGATCCCTTACTTGAGTTACATTGTACCCCTTTTCTCTTTTATAAATTGTATGTATCTCACTGTTCTGTAGGTGTCATAGTGACAGTTTCTGTTTAGCGCTAATGATCTTCTGAAGAAAAATATCTCATTGCTCTGCTGTCCCATGCAGGAGATTAACTAGTTGCCATGAAGATACACTGTCAGTTACGTTTTTCATCAAATATTTATCTCACTCACTCTTATTTCTCTTTTGGTAATTATCTCAAAGTGATTGGTTTTGGGAACTTATTCCCAGGGCACAGGCTTCTAACTCCCCCCTTCCCCCCATCTTTTTCTTTCCAAGGGGACTCAAGGTATAGCATCTTATTTTCAGCCTAACAAAATCAAAATAACTATCTTGAACTTGAGGGCAGTGTTATTAATTTCCAGGACTTCATCATTTCTTCTCAGTGTAGAGCTTATACCTAAGGGTAACAGTTACCATGAACTAAATCACACTCTGTGTTTGAAACTATCCAATGACATCATCATTTCTGAGCTATATGTTGAGTATACTGTATTAGGCATCATGGGGGAGTCAATGATGCATAAGCATAGCTGTTGGAATGCAGGTGTTGTGGAGGCAAAAGAAAATACCCACATGGGTTTAGAAGACTCAGAAGCTTATACCCTGAAACATTCTGTTCTATGATATTCTTTACTATTTTTGGAACCCTGTTGGCTCCTAGACTTTGAGGTGCCTTGGCTTATCAAGTCAAATGGCCATGCAGACCTTTTTGTGGCAGATACTAGGTTGACAAGAGATAGCCCCTGTCAGTGGGGTACCATAACTTCTAGAAATCATATCTCATCCAGTCCATTTGTTATTCTGCTTCCCGTTGATGCCACTTACATCCCCATTCCTCCAACTGGAGCTGATCGGAAAGATTTTACACTAAAAGATACTCTGAAAGTTTATTAACAGTATATTCATAGATGGAAATAGTGTGGTAAATGAAAGTTTTTAAGGAAGTCATATTGAGGAAGAGAGAGATGAGTTGGACTACCCATATATATTCTGTCTACTTATATCTTAAATTTTTCTCTCCCACTCTGAAAAACATTCCACTGTAGTAATATTTTGTGTATCCATTTATCAGTTGATGGACGTTTGCATTGTTTCCTGCTCTGGTCTGTCATGAATAATACTGCCATGAACATTTGCTTTCAAGTCTTTGTGTAGACATGTGTTTTCATTTCTCTTGGGTAAATACCTAGGAGTGAGATTACTGAGCTATATAATAAGTATATGTTTGGCTTTATAAGAAACTGTCAAACTGTTTTTTCAAAAGTGGTCCCACCAGCAATGTTTGTGTTATAGTTTCTTCACATCTTCACCAACATCTCTACTGTCTTTTTGAGAATAATGAATGTGTAGTGGTATCTCAGCATTTTTAATTTGTATTTCCCTAATTACTGATGATTTTCAGCATCTTTTCAAGAACTTATTAGTCATTCATGTATCTTTGTTGAAAAGCCTACCCAGATCAGAAAAATTTTTAATTTAATTAGCTGTGTTATCTTATATTAAGTTCCAGTAGTTTTATAGTCTGTACATGAGTCTTTTAGCACATACATGATTTACAAATATTTTCTCCTAGTTTTCATTTTCTTATTAGTATCTGGAGAGTAAATTAAGTTTTCATCAGTTTATGTATCACTCTTTTGGTATCATATCTTAAGAAATCTTGTCTAACAAAATCACAAAGACTTTGTTGTATATTCTTTTCTGAAAGTTCTATAGTTTTAGATCTTACATTAAGCTCTTTGATCCATGTTGCATTAATTTTTGTATATACTATGAAGTCAAAGCCTAAGCTTTATAAATTAAAATTGTACATCTTAGTTTACTTGTTATAAAAGTTGAGTGAATATCTATCCTCGTAGTGCAGCACTTCACACATAGACATCCTCAGAAAAATGTGGTTTCTTTCTGCTCCTTGTGTGCTTTCTCCAAATGGGACAGCAAAAAGGCAAAAATCCGTAAAAGCTTTTTCTCTTAATATTCTGAGCTTGCAGAAAGCACAAGGACAGCTTATTTTCAGATCTAGTATCCCGACTACTTTGGAAATGTGTGTGATAAGTCTTCAAACTTTTATCTCAATGTTAGAATTTCTATGCTTTAGAGAGGCAGGAATAAGAAATATCAGATGAAACAGTGACTCCTTCTGCTATTACATGGTGAATGTAATTAGAGTTAATTTTTAAAACTGGAACATGTTTTGCTTTTCAAAACAAGAAGGGAGGAAAAATGAAAGAAAAATGTTTCATTATCAGTGCAGCAGAAATTAATGAAAAGGTACTTACAAAGAAATTAAACTTCCAATTTTCCATTTTAAGTTGAATTTTCTGTCATAGTTCTTATCCTAGTTGGTATCCACTAAATTTTGTGCTTTTTGAAAACAGCCAGCCGGCGCCGCGGCTCAATAGGCTAATCTTCCGCCTGCGGCGCCGGCATACCAGGTTCTAGTCCCGGTCTGGACGCTGGATTCTGTCCCGGTTGCTCCTCTTCCAGTCCACCTCTCTGCTGTGGCCCGGGAGGGCAGTGGAGGATGGCCCAAGTGCTTGGGCCCTGCACCCACGTGGGAGACCAGGAGGAAGCACCTGGCTCCTGGCTTCGGATCAGCGCGATGCGCCAGCTGCAGCATTCTGGCCACAGTGGCCATTGGAGGGTGAACCAATGGCAAAAAGGAAGACCTTTCTCTCTGTCTCTCTCACTGTCCACTCTGCCTGTAAAAAAAAAAAAAAAAAGGGAAAACAGAGCCAGAGCCATGTCTGTTTGAAGTACAATTACATAATTTGTTCTCAATATAGGGCCTTACCTACACTAAGCAGATATTAAATGGTTGTTGATTTAAAGACTAAATAAATTATTATCAATAGCCATCACTCTCAGGCATTAAATCTGTAAACAATAGACTGTTGTTTGCTTTTAATTTTGTAGTCACCATCAAATATTGCTTTTAAATTTGAATTCCAGTTCATATTTAAGTTTCATGTCCTTTCCAGGCAAAGATTATTAGTCTTTAGAGCAAGGCTGTGCTCCAGCAAGTAGTTCTTGGGAATATTTCAGCCTTCAGTGTTTTAGCTTCCATGTGAGATTTCTTTCAACAACAAGGTCTCTAGATCTGAAAAGAAAAAAAAATTGAAACTACTGTTTCGGGTGAAGTGAATTGTTATTTACTGCCCCATTGCCATGAGAGTGAGAAATCTGTCATGAGAGAGGGCTGAGGGACCCACGGTGTTAATGCAGCTGCTGGCCAAGAGCAGGACTGTTGGGAGCAGCAGCAGTGGTCTTTGGCTCCCCCATGAATATTTAGCAAGAAGCTGAATTTCGGTGACAACATTTCTAAATCTCCGTGTAGACCTGAGTCAACTTCCGTATAATAGAAAATACAAGCATAATGAAATTTCCTTATTCATCTAATAAATACATGGGCAGATGTCACTGTCCCTTCACCTCATAATAGCAGAATGTCAGCATGCATTACTGACTGTTCTCTTTCTCTTTACATTAAAATAGAACACTGGCTGTCTATGATGCAGGTTTCAGAATTTTAAATCTTTCCAGGCTGTAACTTCACTTTGATCTGAAACCCAGATACTGTAACCCTGAGTGTGTTGTAATCAGGTTGCTACATGCATGTTTTGTAAATGCTTGCAATTTTCCAGCACTGACCCTTCCCGTGGCACATTTATAAGCATAGCTTTCCGCATACAATTTCTGAAATATATAGCTCACAGCAAGAGCTTCCTGAGGTGAATAGTCAACCAGGAGCTGCCTGTGTACAAGCCATTTTACATTATCTTTCACCTCTATCCAATCCCAGGTGCTAACACATCAGGTTATAGCATAGAAATTGGTGATGCATCCCTGAAGATATGGGGGCCATAAATCAATGATGAGTTTATATCCCTACTTGACCATGGGGTTTAAACTATTCTGGTAATAACATGAGCTTAGATTATTACTTTATTGATCGATCCAGCATTGGTCCCTACTGTCCATTCTGAACAATAGTGCCTTCATTTTAGTATTTACTTTTTGCACTTATTTTGAAAGAAGTTACCTGATTTTCATGGGTAAGAGAAAACTAGTTTTCAATTTTGCCTTTTGTATTTTGAAGTAAATTATATTTTTAGGTCAGAGTATGTGGGCAAAGGGAGGAGAGTAGTGATTTAGGGAAGTATGGAGAGAAGATGCAGTGAATTTGTTTTTTGTTTTTTTTTTTTCCAATTTCTAACTGTTTCCCGTAGTCAGGGTGTTCTAGGCTAACTATTGAATGAAAAGAAGCTGTGGATTTGCTCTGTTCTTTGTCAGTTATGTGTGTTTCCAAAAATCAGTGTCCCTGCACCATCTGATTTCTTGCCTTCCATAAAGTGGAGGATATGACTGCAGTCTCTAGAAGTTTTAGATCCAGTGAAATTCAAGAACTTTATAATTGTACATTGTTTAACATCTAAATTTCATGGTAGTACAATGTTTTGAGTGATTTCATAGATGCATTTTTCAGATCAAATTAGGGCTTTCCACCAGTAATGAAAGCTAATGTGATCTCTGCCTGAAAAAGATTGCCTTTGATAGATTCATGGCTAATAACTCAGCAAAAAGGAAGGGGTAATTAAAATTATATTTCTAGTAGTATAGATAAAGGATATATTTATAGGTTATTATTTCTGGAGATGTATCCTATTTGCCCTTTTGTGCCTTTAATAAAGGAAAATCTGACCTAGTGATTCCTTTGTCTATTATATTATCTTTTAATTTCTTTTTAAGATTTTATTTATTTGAAAGAGAGAAGTAGAGCTTCTGTCTGCTGTTTTTCTCCCTTAAATGACTGCAACAGCCAGGTCTCCCAAGTGAGTGGCAGGGACCCAAGTAGTTGAGTGCCTTCCATGCAGGAATTTAGAATGAGAGGTGGAACAGGGACTTGAACCAGGCACTTTGATATGAGATACGGGCATCTCCAGTAGCATTTTAGCAATCTTTTTCTTTTGGAGTAACAGATAAAATAGATTATTTTAAATCATCTTGTCTGATGTATAGCATGAAAGAAAATGACACACAAAAAAGCAGGCTTTGTCTTTATATTCCAAGCAGCCAACACCTACAGCCCTGTGAAAACAGGAATTAAAAGAGAACTACTGAAGGAGTGTGATGTGAATGCCATTGACACTGGCTGAGATCCTATAAGAATATAAGATGTGTGTTTTATACCAGTCATCTGGCTACACTAGACCCTGTAATTTTACTGCTGCTTCTTACTAGTCCCCTTCCTTGTCCCCTACATAATCAAGGAATTCTGAAATTATTTTTATATAAGAAATTTTATTTACAGTTTTTAAATCTATTTCAGTACACACGTTTTCCTTCAGTGTTAGCACACATACTTAGATCTGGTCTTACTGTATAGCTCATTGTAATCTTCCGTAATCCCTGACTTTCCTCAGCACTTATTTATTTGATGTTATTTCTCTCTCCCGTTCTCTGCACTTGTCACCTGAGTGCTCTCCCCTGAACTTTGACTTTCTCTTTCTGTTCAGTGGCTCACTACCTCCAGGGCTCCCTCCTCATAAAACAATGTAGAGGTTAATACATTTGCTGAGAAGAGCCTTCATTTTTTCTGAAGGAGGTGGACTGTGTGACTATACAGAGTCTAGAACATTCCTCATTTTTGAGACTGAGCATTTTTAAAGGGAAAGACTTTGGTAGACAAATGTGTCTGGTTAGGAGTAGTAATTTAATAATCATGTATATACAACTGGTTACATAATGTGCCCCTGATTGGCTAAACTTCTAGAGATAGAGAAGGATATAAGACAAAAAGGATGAGTTCCTGTACCACCTGCATCTGGAAATCCCAGCTCTGCCTGTTTCTTGTATGTCCTCCCAGGATTTAAAAATATGTATATAAGCTTTGTGTGTGTCAGTGCATGTACACACAAATATTTATTTGAATGCACCTGGCATCATATTTGCATGATAAAAGCTAGGAGTCACATCCTGTGAGTTGTTAATGTTATTGTAATTGATTGGTAATTATTTGCAGGGTTGGGGTTGCAGTGGACGCTTGGACTCGCAGTTAAAATGCTCCATGGGATGCCTTAATCCCACATAAGAGTGCCTGTGTTTGCGTCCCTCCTCACTACTGATCTGTTTCACCATCTTCCTGCTAATGTGCACTCTGCAAGGCAGCAGGTGATGGTTCAAGTTGGGTCTCTGCCACCCTCATGAGAGATATGAATTGAGTTCCATGTTCCTGGCTTTGTCCTGGCATTTGGGGAGTGAACCAGCAGATGGGAGTGCTGTTTATCTCTCTGCTTTTCAAATAAATAATACAGGTAAAAATGTAAAGCTGTTTGCTGGCAGGTGCATCTCCTTTACCCTTTGTTTTCCTCTGTCTCATCATTTTATCCCTAAAATGCTGCTGTCTCCCCTCCCAATTTAACCTAAAAAGCCAGTTTCAGCTGTTCTAGTTCTGGAATTGCCTCCTCCCCTTCTTATTTTTGGGTGCTTGCGTGTCCTGGAACCTCTCCCTTTGGTGTGTTTTGGTTCCCAGTTTCCAGGATATGCAAATCTTCCTCTGTTCAGAACTATTGGCGTCCGTTTCATAGAAAACAACTAAGGATGCTAACAAACCTGTTACCTTTTTGGTAGATTGAAAAAATGTAACAGAAAAATTAATTGACTACTCACTGTTCATTAAGGATGTCAGTATTAGCAAGAATCAGGATTCAAATAAAGACTAATATACAGTATGAAAAGAACAGAGACACTCCTACTTCAAAGGTTCATTACCTATCAGAAAAGGGCATGCCATGTCCTCCGTGTAATTCTGAGCCAGGCATTCCAGGCTTGAGAGCATCAGTAAAGCTAAATTCACCGCCCTCCTTTCATGTGGTTTTAAGCCTTTGTGGATTAAAAGCTCTTGTTTGGGTAAATCTCACAATGGTGTGTTATCTGCATATCATTTTCATTCTCATTTTGTAAGACTCTACAAACACCAAAATTCTCTTTAATTTCACATTAAGATTATTTGGATTTCGCAGCTTTTTAGCAACAGAAGAATCATTTGGGGAAATTCTGAGTTCCCTTAAAGGGTAAAAGTGTTGAATTATAGATTGATGTGTTGCCCTCTCCTCACCCATCCTATTTATCTGTCTAGCACTTAGCCAGACTAGTCTCTCTTGGCGATATACTGGTAATAATTACACTCGTCCTGTTCTTCATAGACATCTGTTGTAAGTCAGAGTTAGAGGGAGGGAGAGACAGAGGAGATAGCCATCTGCTGGCTCACTTCTCGCATGACTGCGATGGACAGTGCTGGGCAAGGGCAAACCCAGGAGCCAGAAGCTTCTTCCAGATCTCCCACGTGGGTGGCAGGAGCCCAAACACTTGGGCCATGTTCCGCTGCTTTTCCCAGTCTGTTAGCAGGGAGCTGGATAGAAGTGGAACAGCCAGGACACAAACCAGAGCCCTAATGGGATGCCGGTGTCACAGACAGCAGCTTTACCAGCTGTGGCACACTGTTGGCCCCTACTTATTTGCATTTAGTCTGAAAGGAAGGACATGTTGAACTAAGAGTTGAAGCAGTAGCTTTCATGGAAGGTATTTATAGAATGGAGTTGCTCTCATTTTTTGCTGTGCTCACGAACATATTTGCAGCCTTGAGGACATTCTGGGTTATTTTCTTTGTACACATACACTCAGGATGCCTCCTTCTGAATTTTCACTTTATTCAAGCTGACAGTTTTCAACAACTCCCACTCTCATAAAATCTCTAGTTTGTCTTCACCCTTCCTGACGCTCCTTTTTAATCTCCTATTAAAAATCCTTTCCAGGTGTGCCTCATTTGTTCCAAACTTCACACTGCTGGGCCATGAAAACCTAAATCATATAAACCCAGGTCTTGGTGAGTTGTCATTTTGTCCAAGACATTTTCATTTTTTCAGTCCTTCTCTTTTAAAATTGGGACATTGGCCTGCAGGAACCCTCAGGTTTCTGCCTGTCCTGGCAGGAGAGAAAACCAGTGAGTGACCGTAGTCATTTCTGCCTGTAAGCATGGGAATGTAGGCTCAGCCAAGTTGTCCACTCCTTTGCACACATGCACTCCGCTTTCTGGATTCCCAGCCTTGATGACTACTTGCATGGTCAGTGTGAGGGAGGGAGCCCTTTGTGATCAGCTTGGCGGAGGCGGAGAGCTGAACATCAGTTGTTTAAGCACACAGCCGCCCACTATGAGACATAGAGTGTTACTGGAGTGTTGCACTATTGTTTGGTGGCTAGCAGTTTTTCTTAGGTGTCAGTTCGAGAGTATTAATTCTTGACATTTTTACATAGCTTGAAATCTTTTTGCAGTTGTCCATTTTACCACGGAAATTTTATAAAAGCCTTTTTGCACAGCAGTACGTTGAGACCCACACACCCATCTGTTTCATCCTTTCCTCTGCTTTTTGCTTTACCTGTTTGCATGTCATTGGATTGATTAAGCTAACACAGGCCTTCTGCGGGCCCACCCAATACCAAGGTGGTGCTGTATCAAACAGGGCTCCCTGGGGTGTTGAGGGAAAGGGTGCTCCATTTGTTTAACCATAGAGGAAGTTGATATTATAAAGAGCTCAAGGAATGGAGCCAGAGAGCAACTACAATTAGATCATGGGAAAATACAACCATGTGTATGTCTGATTTTTCTTGCTGTTCTTTTCCACACTGTGTTCCAAGGGCTTTGGTGAAGGAAGATGGGCACTAGAGTAGCACTTGAGAAGTTCAAGACTAGTAGTCACAGCTTTGCCCATACTGTCAATAAGTCTTCTCCTGGCCATTAAATGAGAGATTCTTGAACCAGGGGGCCTTGGCTAGAAATTCTGAGTCACCATGGCTAAGTTCAGGGTTGTTATATAGGTAAGACAAACTAAAATGGTAGTGTACAGTCCTCTCCCATGTTGGCTCTTAATGCTGCTTTCCCTTCCACTGACCCTGATCTGCGACTCCCTTGAACTTCCCCCTACGGCATGAAGTCTGCCCTACCATTGCCCTGGTGAATGGTCTTCAGGCCCATTCCAGAACACTGCTCACTGTTAGCTTTCTATGTAAGTGTTAGAAGGCATTAGTTACTTTACGTAGAATGTGAATGGTGGTTCTTGGAAACACCCAAGAGCTGGTTCTGGTCCTTGACTCTTAGAGCCAAAATGAATAACCCCATTCTCTCTTGCATATTTTTTAGGGAGCTTTCGGGTCCCTTCTCCTAAATCCTTGCAAGTCTAAACAAAACAGATCTCATTCCCCAGTCAGGGGAAGGAATGAATGCTCTAATAAACACAGTGGTTGCAGAATGCTCTTTCTTACACAGTGTCCCACTGAGAATGTTGCCCTCGGGTGTGAGAACATCCTGCCCTAAGTGCAATCTGCAACTGGACAACTCTGTTTCTCTGACCTGGACACTAAGCACTCACCAGTGCCGCTAGAAGGAAGGTTAAATGAATTATTTATGCAGGTTTTAAAAATCACAGTTTCAAAGGGTATTTAGTGGCACAGTATAATACATGGAAAAACCAGGTGCAAAATTGTATATACTGAATGATCCCAATTATGTAGAAAAATATAAATATGCAAAGGAAAAATCCTCAAAGAAAATACATTAAAATGTTACTGATTATCTTTAGAGAGTGTAATCATAGGTGATTATGATTTTCAACTTTTTCACCTTATAGTTTCCATATGAGCAGGTTTTAGTTTTATAATCAGAAAAAAAAGTTATTTCTTAAAAAGATATAAACTCCTCTGAGAACTCCTTGTATCCTTGCTCTTTTGCACTGGTTTCACTTATCTGGATCCTTTCAGATTGCTTTGTCAGTATTTCATTTTAGATCTCTCCTCTCTTGAGGCATCTTGAAGGTCTCTGTGATATAATGACCATATAGCGTTAAATACTTCTGCCCTATGCTATAGTTCCCTTATGGAGAAGTTCATAAACTTATTTAAAACCTTTTATTTTAAAAAAATTAATGGCTGTGTTTTCCACTAAAGAGTCGCATAAAGTAAAAGCCACATCTGTTTTACTCACTACTCATCCCATTGTTCCAGATATACAAGAAATGCAAAAAAGCAATGCTCAAAAATGCTGTGTTCAGTGAATAACTCCCTCCTCCCCATCTAGTTATTAGCTGTGTGCCCTGGGGTGAATCATCTTGCTCCTTTTTAGGGGATGCTGACACTTGCCCCCCTGCCTTGCCTTGGTGTTTAGTTTTACATGAGGATTACATATATGCTCATCTTTTGCAGTTCTGTGTGCTATTTAAGTTGCTCATTTTTAACATCCCTTGTCCCAAAGTCTATATCCTTGGCTTCTCAGTCTTGGCTTCACTGTTTTTAATCCCAAGGATCTCTTTCTTCTGAGGATTTTGTCCCCTCCCTACCATCCTGTGGGTGTTCCCTTTTGATAGAAATTAAATCCAATCCCGGTTCACTCAAAACTCAGCAACTGCCTTACTTTTCTATTCTTCTTTTCTTTAATTAGGTATTAGCTCTAGTTCTCCCAGTAGCTCTGCAAGATAGCATCAATATCTCAATTTTATGTATTTTATTCATTTGAACAGAGAGAGAGAGAGAGAGAGACATATGGAAAGAGATCTCCCATCCTCTGGTTCATACCCCAAAGCTGGCAATAGTCATGGCTGGGCCAGGCCAAAGCCAGGAGCCATGAGGCGAGAACTCAATCCAGTATGGGTGGCAAAGACCCGAGTACTTGAAACATCACTGCTGCCTCCCATGGTGTACATTAGCAGGAAGCTGTAATCAGAAGCAGAGCCAGCTTTTGAGCCTAGGCTGTCTAATATGGGATGTAAGTATTCCAAGCAGTGGCTTAACTTCGATGCCAAAAGCCTGCCCAGTATCCGCTTTTATCATTAAGGAAACAAGTCTTCTGACTCCAGGCAGGCAGCCTGACTATAGACCTCAGAAGCACTACCCTTCAGTGACAGACCCCAGATAAAGAAGGCACTGCAGGGCAGAGTGGGGACTGTAGATACATGGCCTGGCATGGCCTGGAACCACAGGACCGTCTTCTCTCCCCTCAGCGTTTATCTGTATCTTTCCTTTCTTCTTTCCTTTTTTAGCTTTTGGAACTGACGTTTATTTTTAGAAACCACCATGGAGAAATTCACCTCAAGCCTGTCTGTCTTCGTTTTGCAACATAAATTTTTATTGATACAATAAAATATTTTATTCCCCTCATGCATTTTCGCCCCTGCCAACCACTATAAAATGTGGGGGTGGGGAAGAATCAGTCCTGTATAAATGGAATTTTTTTCCCCTTATTTGAGTATGTGGACTTACAGTCCTGGGGTGCTTTTGTGTTAGTGTCTGCAGAGAAAAACTGCAGGAGGATGCAGCTAGCTCTGGGACATTCATCAGCACTGGTATTGGCTCTCCCCCAAGGAAGGAAGAGCTGCCGAAGTGGCAAAAAGATCTTGTGTGCATTTTTCCTCTGCTAGCTAACTCTGTGACCCTGGGCAAGGCAGTTAACACCAGTTCCCTTGTCCATATAATGGAGATAATAATAAATGCAGTCAACCCTTTGTATCCCTGGGTTTTGCATCTATGGATCCAAGTAATTGTGGATAGAAAATACTCACAAAAAGTTACATGTGTACTGTACATGTACATATTTCTCCTTTGTCATTATTCCCTAGATCAGAGTAATAACTATTTACATATTATTTCCTTGTGTTATATATTACAAATATTCCAGAGACAATTTAAAGTATATAGAAGGGTGTGTATAGGTTCTGTACAGGTATGTGCATTTATTTAATATAAGGAACTTGGGTATTCGCTCATTTTGGTGTCTGCAGGGGTAGGGCAGGGGTACCCTAACATCAGACCATCAAAAGATGCCAAGGGATAATGGGATTATTACTGAGATTCTTGAAATGCAAAGTATAAAGCAGTTAGTGTGGTGCCTAGCACAGGATAAATATGTAGGTGGAGTCTGTGGCTCTGGTGGGAGTGATACTGTTAGTGTTAGCAACCACTAATTTTTGGTCAACTCATTAGAGTTTTCTTAAGCACAAGACTTGTGTTAATACTTTTTTAATATTTATTTATTTGGGAAGTAGAGTTACAGACAGTGAGTGGGAGAGACAGAGACAAATGTCTTCCATCCACTGGTTCACTTCTTAAATGGCCGCATTGGCCGCAGCTGAGCTGAGCCTATCAGAAGCCAGGAGCCAGGAGCTTCTTCCAGATCTCCTACGTGGGTGCAGGGGCCCAAGGACTTGGGCCATTTTCTGCTGCTTTCCCAGGGCATAGCGGAGAGCTGCATCAGAAAAGGAGCAGCCAGGACTCAGTTGGCACTCATATGGGATGCCAAGGGTGCAGGCCGGGGCTTTAACCTGCACCACAGCGCCAGCCCCATTTCCTTAATACTTTCCAGTCATGTAGGTTCAATACCTTTTTTAAAAAGGACACGTTACTGAAAGAAGGCTCTAAGAGGAATTACCAGAACTTCTAATAAATTTCCCTGTTTGAGTAGCTTGTAAATCTCATGCTCCCCGTATGACTGGAGCTTCAACCCTGGAATCTTTGGAGGGATCCTTCGAGAATACTGCTAAGAGTTACGGGAAGGGACCAAGACTACAGTTCCGTCCTCCTGCTTGGTCTGATAGCCTGACCCACTGTAAGAGGCCAGCTAACATCAAATTGATGATGCCAGTGTCAGTGAGTCCCACAAACATTTCTGGCTTCTTCCTTTGACATCTGGTCTAGAGAATGGTTTAACCTGGAGAGGAGGCAAGAGAAATTGTGGTTAATCTGAAGAGGAGAAAGCCTTTGACACAGCTGATGTCATAGGAAGGTGAGGTGTGGACACGTAGAGTTCCCACCTCCCTGGCTGTCACCTTTGTTCACACAGCACCTCATACTATAGATCCTTGTGTGTATGGTGGAGTCCTCGGGGGGGGATCTGACTCCTTTGCAAACAAGGGTTCTGAAAGGACTAGGTCATTTTGTCTCTTTTCCCAGTTCCCCGTCAGTGCCAGGTCCACAGTGTACACTCCGTGTTTGCCAGAGAAGAAGGCAGTCTCTCAGAGCAAGGGAGTCAGTTTCCTCACTCTCTAGTTCCAAGAATGCATAGACTTGTCAGCACTATGGTGCCATCACCCTGTGTGCACAGGCTCAGTGCCTCTTGGGTCCCTTCTGGGGCAAGACAGTCCCCCATGCCAGCCTTGTTTCTCGTTATTAGCTTTTCTTAAATTTCCTCACTTCAAAGGATCCAGGAAGATAATTGCCAAAATAAGCTGCCTAACTTTGTACTTTCTGTGCCTTTTAAAGCTTTTTCATGCTGGAATCTCACCTGGTTCTAATATCATAAGGATGTGACTTATTTTATAAATATACCTTCTGAGGCTTCATGCTGTAATAACTTTCAGACTAATAAAATGAGCTCCATCTCTGGGCCTGCAGTACCTCTCCCAGGCATTATGTCCTCTCCTGGCTTGTAGCTGAAGGGAAAGTGCACACTAACAAATCAGCTGGGCTTCAGTTCAGTAGCTCAGTGTTAGTGCTACTCTTTCTGTGGGAGTAAAACTGTCGTGCAGAAGGAGAGTGTGGACATGTGTCAGGGCACTGGCCACCTGTGAACAGTGGGGGAGAGATTTTGGCTGCTTGAGGGAGCAAGGCAGGCATCTCTGTCTTAAAACACACAATCATAGCAGCTTGGGGTATAGAAATGTGTGTGTGTGTGTGTGTGTGTGTGTGTGTATCTTTAAACAGTCAAAGTATTAAAAAGGAAAACTGCAAATCAGACTCGGTGTTTTCCTGGAACGGTTAGGGTTTATGTGGAAGCAGCTTGGGTTGAAACCATTAACCCCAAACCTGAAATGTTCTGTAACCAGCGTGGATCACACTTAGACCCAGAAAGCTTGGGGCAGGGGCATTCCAGACGTTCTTTTAGGCATCTTAGAGGACTCTCACTGAAAAGGCATGGGAGGAAGGACTGTGGGATTGGCTGTGTCTTACACATGGAGCATGCAGTGTGCATGGTGAGAGGTCCTCCTAGAGCAGTGATTCCCAAGCTGACCACACATCAGACTGCCTGGAATGGCACCTCACACCAAATGATGCAGAAGCTTCTCTGGTGGTGAAGATGGGATTCACTGCACTGGAGAAGTGATCTGGTGTTGAATTTTTCAAAGCTGATGAAATTAACTTTTTTTTTTTTGAAGTTTTATATTTTTTTTGAGAGTTGTTAGAGTTATAGGCATATGAGAGGGAGGAACAGAAAGAAAGGTCTTTCATCTGCTGGTTCACTCCCCAAATCACCACAACAGCTAGAGCTGTGCCAATCTGAAGCCAAGAGCCAGGAGCTTCTTCCAGGTCTCCCACGAAGGTGCAGGGTCCCAAGCACGTGGGCCATCTTCTGCTGCTTTCCCAGGCCAAAGCAGGGAGCTGGGTCAGAAAAGGAGCAGCCAGGACTAGAACCAGCACCCATAAGGGATGACAGCACAGCAGCAGGATTAACCTACCACGTCGCAGCACCAGCACCAGCACCCCCAAGTAATTCTTAATCTAGGAGCTGTTTTAATATACTCAGGGGCCGGCGCCGCAGCTCAATAGGTTAATCCTCCGCCTGTGGTGCTGGCACACCAGGTTCTAGTCCTGGTTGGGGTGCCGGATTCTTTCCTGGTTGCCCCTCTTCCAGGCCAGCTCTCTGCTGTGGCCTGGGAGGGCAGTGAAGGATGGCCCAAGTGTTTGGGCCCTGCACCCCATGGGAGACCAGAAGCACCTGGCTCCTGGCTTCGGATCAGCGTGGTGCGCTGGCCGCAGCGGCCACTGGAAGTGAACCAACGGCAAAAGGAAGACCTTTCTCTCTGTCTCTCTCTCACTGTCCACTCTGCCTGTAAAAAAAAAAAAAAAAAAAGAATATACTCAGTAACTTAGATGAACATTTATTTAGAAATATATATGATAGGGAAAAATTGGAGGGACCTAAATATCTAACAAGAAGAGAATCACTAATTAATTTGTAGCATGTTCATATTGTTGCATATATTTGTGAATAAAATGCAGTTTTAAAAAGACAATAACTAAGAAAATGTTTATAATGTAATTGTAGGTGATAAATGGTAAGGTACCAAATTATAAATATCAACCAAGGGGGACAGCACCGTGGAGCAGTAGGTTAATCCTCCGCCTGTGGCGCCAGCATCCTGTATAGGCACCGGTTTGATTCCCAGCTGCCCCTCTTCCAATCCAGCTCTCTGCTGTGGCCTGGGAAAGCAGTAGATGAAGCACAGAACAAAATATTGTTAAGAAAAATGTTTTGTATCTTTGTTAATCTCTACCTAAACATGAGATATTTCCAAATAGTCTGGAGTGCTGTGTCTGACAAAGCAGCCCCCTTAATAGGCCATTTCTTAATGGCTCAAGGTGCGTGGAGACTTGCCTTAGGATCTGGAATATGTTTTACGGAGGTTTGCAGAGAGGATGTGGAGTCCCCTGCAAGTCCTTCGGGGCCAGGCCTTGTAAACATGTAGGTGCTTCCATCAGTGTGCTCCCTTCCTTTGGGGATAATTTTTCTCCTCAGCGTTTTGAACGAGGATCGGATGGTGTGGGAAGTTTTATATTCTGTCAGTAAATGAAACACTTCTTTTCCTCTTTATGAGAGGAGGGATGTGCCGTCACCCAACTCCTCAGTCAGGATAGCTGAATGGTAAGCAACAGAAACTGATGGAGATGTGCGCTCTGCAGAGATTTATCGGCAAGTTATCAGGAAGAGCTCGTGGAGTCTCTCGGAATGCAGCACAAGGGTCAGAAAATGAGGAGGCTGTTCAGTTGGAACTGTAGGCAGGATGAGGCCACAGGTGCTTTCCTTGTTGTGGAAGCAAGTGAAGCCCACAGCTGGCTTTTGATAGCATCTCGCTCTCTGTGTCTCTGATCACAGGTTCTAAATGCTGGCCAGACCCCTGTGAGTGTCTTTGCTTCTAGGGAAGCTGGGAAGGGGAGTTTCTGGCATTGTTCACAGTCTGTCATAGTAGGGCCAGCTCTGCCTCCCACTGAGACTCTGAAGAGAGAAGGGAGTTCAGATGCTGGGCCAACACACCCGTGACTGATTAGCACTGTGATTATTACATGGCTGCCAGTCAGTCTTGTTAATCCCTGCCAAAGCCCAGTAATGAGCAGGTGATTATCCCAGAATGCTTGCAGCTGTTGACATCATTTTGCTCCAGGTTACTTAAGCTTTTCCCACAGGGGCACCATCAGAGGCTCCACACTATATATAAGTCCATGAACTACTAGAAAGTCACATGCCATGTCATGTCTTCATCTGGTGTGGGTGAACTGATAGATGGGGCTGACTGTGGTTTACACCTATTAGGAGTATAGGAGGCAGTGGAATGTGAGGATAAAGCAGGCAAAATTTGAGGGTAGCTTCATGGGTCCCCTTTAAAAAGCCCAATAAGAGTTCAAGAGCAGAGTGACTTTAGAATCAAAATATTTAGGCTGTCAGTTGGGCTTTACTCTTTAGTTAGTCGAGGTTGCATAGGACCCTGGTTGAAATGGGAAATGACACAGTTCTCTTGCTGGGCTGATGCTGCAATCTTAATCTTGTAAGTAGCTGTCATAGGTAGACGTCCCCTCTTGCAGATGACTGTTATTTCAGTCTTTAATTTCCACGTCATCTGTTTAGTACTGTAGCTACAGGCTTGCTAGCAGCTCTAGACACCAATGTCCCTGTGACAAGGTTCGGGTAGATTTTAGGCAAGTTTACCCATCCCTAGAGGCAGTACAGTCAATGGCAAACAGCCATGTCATGTCAGGTGAATGCAATACCCTGCTTCAGAGGGTCCAGAAAGCAACTGAGAAAAATGGGTTAGTCACAGTCTTGATGCATTCAGTTTACCAGCAAAGGTAAACACACTAAGCACTGTATTAGGAAATATCTCTTCAGCATTTTATACCCTTTAAAATAATTGATCTTAAATTTTAAAATGCTTCAGAAAAGAAAATCATCCACATAACAGAGAGCTTGGGAGCCCTGGACTCTTCATATTTAAACTGTGCCCTCCTGCACTGGGGTCCCATGTTGAGATAGTAGTCCCTGGTTCCCCGTGGGCAGCCCCGGGAGACAGTAGCCTTGGGAGGCTTTGGAGAGAGGAAACAGAGCATTGAAACTTTGCTGAACCTTTTGTTCCAAAGGAAAATTTTTTCCCCTCAAATGTAATCTTCCTTAGAAACTCAGTCAAATCCAGGTTCTGCTCTGGTTGAAGTGATCGTGGGAAGAGTGTAGCTTCACTACACGTGAATCCCACTCCTCAGGAGGACCCTTGAGGCCCCTGCCTTGCAGAGCCGTGGGGCTCAGTGTGACGGGTCGCCAGGTGTCTGTAGGGTACCCTCTGCCTGTCTCTAGTTGAGGGAGCTAGGGGTTATTACCTTCAAAGTTTCAGACCCAGTAAGTGCCCACTAAATAGAGATGGAATTAGCAGTTGCAGCAATTCTGGGGACACCCAGCTTACCTCGTGACTCAGCAGCTCTGCTTTGGGAGGATCAGGGAAGCCTAATTATCAAACTTTGAACTCCAGTTCATCACTGCTCATGCTCCGACTTTGATTTTGGCTTCATGCTTTCTATCTCACTCGGTCTTAGAAAGTTTCTGGCAAATTCAAAATGTGAGACAGCTGATGAATTGACACCATTTTTTTTGGGTGTGTTTTTCTATAAGCTGCTTTAAATCTATTTGGAATATAGCTTGGTAGTAAATAACAAGATACACATGCTAAATAAAGCTGTATGAAAATGAAATATCCGCTTCTAACTAAATGACCTGGGAAGGTAGCCATCATGCCTAAGAGTGCCTTATGGTTGTGGAAGTGGGGGATTCACAGGATAATCTATCTTATTATGCAGTTGGTTGATTATTTTTCTATCAGTAAGGGAAAAGAGTTCTGAAAGCAAGAAGATTGATAAAATAAACTGAAGAAGTATATTTGCTAGGGTCTGATGTGAAAGATTATGAATTTGCTGTTTGTGGCTGATACAGAGCAACATTGGTGGTGAGTGAGCTACAAGGGGCTACTAGAGGTCAGGTCTTTCACTGCCAAGTTAAGATTTTTCATGAGTTAAGGGTTGACATTTAGTGAAAAAAGATACCAAACTGTATCTCAGATATTTACTTGAGTTTTGTTCAGTTATTAATAAAGCCATATTTTTATGGGAAGTTGATCAAGTATACAAGTATATATTACCTTGGTGATAATGGCGCTAAAATTGCTGGTCAGTGTTTATTGGGGAAGTTATATTTTAAAAGTTACTGAACTTCTATTGAAGGTCAAATCTGTAAAGTTAAATAGCTAAGTTATAAAGGAATGTCTTAAATCTGCCACTAAAAGTAAATGGAGAGGGGCCAGCACCATTGCATAGCGAGTAAAGCCACTTCCCGCAGTGCCAGCATTCCAATATAGGCTTGGGTTCAAGTCCCGGCTGCTCCACTTCTCATCCAGCTCTCTGATCTGGCCTGGGAAAGCAGTGGAAGTTCTTTGAGCTCCTGCTCCCACATGGGAGACCAAGAAGAAGCTCCTGCCTCCTGGCTTCAGATCGGCTCAGCTCGAGCCATTGCAGCCATGTGGGGAGTGAACCAGCAGATGAAAGACCTCTCTCTCTCTCTCTCTCTCTCTCTCTCTCTCTCTCTGCCTCTGCCTCTCTCTGTGACTCTGTCTTTCAAATAAATAAAATAAGTCTTTAAAAAAAAAAAAAAGTAAATGGAGAGTGTAGTTCCCCATTTTCCCCCGGGGTGCTGACTTGACTCTGTTGGGATTAAGGACTAAATAATGCTTCTCATCCTGCCCACAGAGAGACAAAGGAGTTAGGTTTTGGAGATGAACCATCCCCTTTATTACTAATAAAGGCAATATCGGAGAATGCAGCGTGTATCTGTGGACAAACGGGTTTCCTAGCACTGGGTCTTGGAATTAGACAGGCTTACCTAGTGACAGGTGGTATAGGAGACTGCAGGCTCCCCTGTGGAAGGAGCAGAATAAAGAGCATAGTCTCTGCCTACAGGGTGGCTTCAAAAAGAAGCGGTGAAGGACTGAACTAAAGGTCACTAAACTTCTTGACTCACAGCACTTTTAATATTTTACACATATTTTATAGTGTCCCTAGGTGAAAAGAAATACCCAACAGTATTGGATCCAAACAATGGAATGCTTTAGTAAGCTGGTCTCAGTCTCACAAGTGTCACCATGTTTACCCTGAAAGTAATCCACAGTAACCTCAGGGTACTATGGCACATAGTTTGAGAAACTTAGTCTCTTTCAGAATTCAGCAATAAAATTAAGGTCATTTTTAGTCCTCTTAAAGGAGTAAAGAAAGGCCAAGAGATTACTAGTGGAGCTCCCACCACCTGGAAGAAAACTTTAGCAGAAAGAAGCACCAAACTCCACCCCATTGCACCCACCTCTGCCTCTGTTAACAGAGCATCTGGGTTGTGGATCAGTAACCGGCAGAGCTGATAGGACTTCCAACCCTAGGCGACCAGACTCATGTATCCAGTATGAACTTAGAAGCTATGCCTACCATCATTTTCTGTATGTAGAGCTTTGGAAGGGAGATGGAAAGTGAGGTAATAAACCCATGGCCATGAACAGAACACAGTTCTACTGCCTGCCCTTTCAATTCTGCATGCCCTGAGGTCAAATGTTATGAAGGCCAAGTATAAACTTGTTTTACCTTTGACTCAGTTAGATGCACACTGTCAGTTCTACAGTGCTCCCAAGCACATGAATTTTTTCTTTGGCCATAGCTCTAAATAGAAAATAGTCTATGGTTAGAGAAATGAACAGCTGGGCTTTTCATGTATACTCAAATCAAATGGCCACTCCTTTATAATGCAGAATTTCTGTTAATAATAAAAAGTAATACATGGTAGATTTCTAGTCATAAACAACTAAATATTTGCTATGTGTGCCTCTCATTTAAACCACAGAATGTGCCAGGCTGCATTTAGAGCTTGATTGGTCAAGTGTGCATTTCAATCAGTTAGATTGGCCTCATCAGTAGAATGCTAGTATTAGCAAATCATGAATTGCTAAACATGCAAAAAATTTTTACCAAAGTAGTCAAGTATTTAATTCCTTTGTATTAGCATTATATTATGTGGTACTCAATACATACAAATTTGAGAGTTTTTAAACTAAGTCTACAGAAAAGTTTTTGTGACTTTACCTGCACCTCTACCCACCCTACTACGAAAAAAAAAAAAAAAAAACACAGCACCTTCTAGGATGAACTAACTGTGAACCTAGGGATTTGTGCTCTGTATTACTGCCCTTGGAGGTGGCAACTTGGAGCAAAAGACAAGAAGTGAGAGGTCTGTGGGTTACGGGTGCCACCATGATGACCTGTGTAAGGGAGCAGGCTGGTTGCTCAGTGGAATATTCCAGCAGACATGTGCCTGCCTGGGGAGGGCCAGGGGTCTTCGGGTGTCCTGGGCAAGGCACAGCACCCAACTTAGCATGTCCTGCTTCAGATGCATCCACTAGTCCACCTTTTTGTACTTTTGTACACCCTACCAGCCCTGATGGCACTCTACTACTTCCTCTCCCGTCTCCCACCTGGGTGTCCTTGTCTCTTTCCTGCTTAGCTTCACTTTTCCAGAGACCCTGATGACTTAAGGGAGCACCCCTCAGAGGGTCCATTTCCTTCTCAATATAATGGGAATAATTAATAATCTCTGCCAATTTCATGGAGTGATTATAAGGATCAAGTGAGATGTGTGCTAAAGCATTTCATTCACTGGGAAAAAAAAAATGCTATATAAATGTCAGGTGTTATAAATTATTAGCTGGTCTATTTCTCAGCTGAAGCAGTTTCAATGCATATTTTAGTTACCCCCCGAACAATTCTTTGTCAAATAGCAAATGTAAATGCTGCTATTTTTTCCTGCTTGGATTATGGTGGTTCCTTTGCAACTTTATGATGTAGACTGAATCTTTAAGTACCCTTTTGGCTCATATCTCTTCCCCTGAACACTCATGCGAGATCATTATCCATAAAACACAGAGGCAGTAACTCCTTCTAATTGCCAGGAGTTCATCATTTGCTAAGTTCTGAATTTAGGCACTTAGGCACTTGCCTTGAAAAGCCTGTCTTGTTTATTCCACAGAGCCGGGATTGCGTGAAGCTGGGCCCTCCTGCTGAGGGAGAAGTTGTCCAAGTCAAGTGGCCTGATGGCAAACTCTACGGGGCGAAATATCTTGGGTCAAATGTCGCCCACATGTACCAGGTGAGTTCTCCCTGTGACGGGCAGGAGGAGCCGCAGGAGACAAGTACCCAGCGTACTGCTGATCAGTAAGCCACATGGATGTGGGGCACTTCGTGTCCTACAAAGGAGACAGAGACTCAGTGTCTTATGACCCAGGCTCTGGAATTTTATTACCAAGTTGGACACTGGGAAACCCTAAGAACATTTCCTGAAGTGTTTAATTGATAAGAATACATCTTGACCAAAAAGATGATGGGCTTCCAGTATATGAGGAGAACCTAACTAACCAACTGGTTCCTCTCACCGTAAGCCAAGATAGAGATGGCTGTTCGTCAGCCAGCAGCCAAAATGCTGGCTTTTGCAGAGGGACAGATGCCTGCCAGGCATCTCATGGCACACTGGCACAGATGTGGGCAGTGTTCAGTGATTGTACACCCTCAGCCTTTCTGTTCATACCTGGCATTAAGCAGTATGCATACAATTAAAAAGTGAAATTATTTTATTTCTACCAGAAATAACAATGAGTTTAGCTCTAATAAGGGAAGCAACATGGATCGCACATGTGCATTTTTATTCATTCAGAAAGGCTTTTGAAAAAGGACACATTTATTAGAACCAGTACATGGTAGTATTTTCAGTCCCACTGTGGCAGAAATCAACATTCTCAAACTAAACAGAGGAGTGAAAACAGGAAGATTGAAGTAAAATGAGAAAAAGCAAGAAGGTTCAGGCCTGTTAAGTTGAAAAACAGCTCGAGAATGATAAGACTGCCAGTTTCAGCAGAGAAATTGTTGGAGGCCTGATAAGGAGCAAGTGCCTAAATGGAAGAGGACATTATAAGATGCTGCATCAGGAGCTGGAGCTCAGTGTAATTAAAGCTGTTCAAAGAAGTTTGAAAAACTTAGGGTAGAACATTTTTCATGTTCTAGAAATGCCTAAGGGAATGAACATTGTGTGTGTGTGTATAAGGGTTGTTTTCCTTTGCATGTGGTATTAGTGGCAGTGGTAAGTTGCATGTTCAAGTTATTTATAATGGGGTAAGTACTAGACTTTTTTGTGTCAGAATGTCAAGAATTAGACAAAAATCACAAGACAGGCTGGTAATGCTGGAGATTTTCTGGAAAAGAAGCATTACTACATTATTCAAAAGAGAATAATTACATTTAATGAAATAATAAGTACAAAAGTGAAGCTTCTTACATGTAGCAAAGCCATTTACTACATGAAAAATACCACATAATGAGGATATGTTGAAATTCAGACTAATTAGTAATCAGTGTGTTAACATCAGTTGAATTTATGATGGCCTGTCAACATAAAACTATGGGCATATTTATAGACTCAATGAAAAGTTAAGACAAATGTTAAAATTGTCTCTCAAGCACAAGTACTTTAAAAGTCCTCATTAAGCCAAGTGGCATTTTGAGATCATTTTGTGTTTTGTGTCTAATTATTCATGTTCACCATTGAATAAGTGAACACATTTATAAAAATAAATAGACCAAACACCTATCGCACAGTGCTAAATATTCTAAGTGTTTACATTTTCTGGCCTTTGCAGTACTCCTGCAAAACAGTAGTCATTGACTTCTATTTTATAAATGAAGAGAAAGAGATCAGTGAACATATTTTTGTTTTAATAAAAAGTAAAAATAAAAAAAATTAAAAAATAAAAAGTGAAAAAAAAGGGAGAAAATGATCCCGCGGAGGAAGCAGGACACACAGCAGACTCATAGAATGGCAAATTCCCAAAACAGCACTCTGGCCTCAGAATCAACCCTTGGGACATTCGGATCTGGCTAAAAGGTCCATGAGAGTCTCACAGGCATGGGAAGCCATGACACGGTGGCAAAACAACCTGAATGAAAGATCCTGGTGAACAAGACCCCAGCGGAAGGAACAGGCCATCAAGGAGGGAGGCGCCTTTCTCTGAAGGGAGGAAGGAACCTCCACTGTGAAATGGCCTTGACTAAACAAGTTCAGAGTCGGTGAACTCAAGGGGCTTCTCATAGCAAGAGTCTCAGGTGATTGCTGACATCATAAATAAGAGTGCCAATTGTTAAATCAACAACGGGAGTCACTGAGTACAGGCTCCCCATGTAGGATCTCTGTCCTTAATGTGTTTTACTATGAAACTTAAAAACAACACTACTAGTCGAACAATACCCTATACCTTGTGCGGTTGTGTGAGGGCAGCCTGTTGAAATCCTTGCTTAGTGTATACTAAGTTGATCTTCTGTATATGAAGGTAATTGAAAATGAAACTCGATGAAGGGCAGGATGGGAGAGGGAGTGGGAGAGGGGAGGGCCGCGGGAGGGAGGGAGGTTGGGGGGGAGCCACAACAATACAAAGTTGCACTTTTGTAAATTCACATTTATTAAATAAAAAAAAAAGTAAAAATTTTAATATTTGTTTAGGAGCATGCAGTGGTAAAGAGAAGGACCAGAACATACTCTCGGATCTTTCTCACCCAGGCACTGCTTGCCTTTGGGTAGCCCTGATTTTCTTACTGAAAGAGCTGCCTCTCAGTATCCCAGGCAAGCTAGGACATTTGCTCACGCCAGTCCTAGTGTAGCATACTCTCTCAGTTTTATGATTGCCTTTTTCTCTTTTAGAATTTTCAAATGATCAAAAACAAAAGGGTAGGCACGGTGGTTCTAGCTATGCTGTGCAATTGTATAAATGAGGTGACACCTTGGCCTAACCATTAAGAAGCCTTTCTGCCAAGACAAAGCCAGTCAGAGAACCCTTCCTACCCTGAGCATTCTGAGAAATGAGAGAGTTCTCCAGTGACAAAGACCTACTTCCAGCCTGTTGTTCAGTTTAGTCACATGTTATCAGTATGTGGGTAATAAGTTTAATTTTATCTTTTCAAAAGTTTTATTTAGTTGAGAGGCAGAACATGCTCACTAGAGAGATCTTCCATCTGTTGATTCACTTCCTAAATGCCTACAATAGCTGTGACTAGTCACTCCAAGCCTGTCACATAGGTGGAAAGTACCCCGTCACTTCAGCCATCACCTTCTCTGCTTCCCAGGTACACGTGCACAAAGCTGGAATTGTAAGTGGAGCAGGGACTTGAACCCAGGCACTCTGATGGGGTGTGGATGTCCTAAGTGGTTTCTTGACTGCTGTTCCAAAATTCTGCCCCAGAAGTTTAGTTTTATATTTTATCTTTATTTTAATATTTTTTTCAAATTCAAGCAGATTTTTTTTAAAAAAGCACAATTGCATGTTTTGAGCCACCTTGATTAGAAGTACAAGGATTTTTTTTTTAAAGATTCATTTATTTGAAAGAATTACAGAGAGAGGGAGAACTCTTCTATCCACAGGTTCACTCCCCAGATGGCTATAGTGGCCAGGGCTAGACCAGGCTGAAGCTAGGTCCAGGAGCTTCATCTGGGTCTCCCACGCATGTACAGAGACCCAACTCCTTGGGCCATCTTCCATTGTTTTTTTCAGGCTATTAGCAGGGAGCTTTATCAGAAGTTGAGTAGCTGGGAAACAAACCAGCTCTTCTGTGGGATGCTGGCGTCTCAGGCAGCAGCTTTACCTGTTAATGCCACCACGCCAGCCCCATATTTTCATTTCTTAAAGCGTGCAAACAGAACAGTTAAGGACTATAAAAGTATCATAATAGTTCCAAATTGATATACATATTCTACCTCACTACATTCCTTTTGTTTTCTCATAAAAGTGTTCATATTAAACAAACCTAAACTCATCTGCTCTGAATTTCTGTTACTGGCCAGTGTCATTTCCCTTTGCTCTGACAAAAATCTTCTAAAATGTTGAAAAAATTCATTATGAGATTATTTGTTCCCATTTGGTTGGTAACAAAAAAGTTTTAAACATTTTTGTTTTAAATGAGAATGTAATTTTCACACATTAATATGATTGACTTGTTATGAAGCTGAAAAGCTCATGTTTTCCTGGCCTGTTTGACTGAATTTGACAAAAGTGAGTTTGGGGAGTGTAAGTTGCATAATTTTATCTGAGAAGATTGTTATACAAGAGAAAGTATAGCATCTTTTGCGAAGAGGAGCAATTCTCCCTGTTACATTGTCAAATGTAAGAAGCAGGCAAATGGTGCTAGCTGGCCTAGCCTGTCTTGTTGCTAAATTTATCACAACCCCATATTCTGAGCCATCACTTGATCAACAGCTACTTTGTTTTTGCTTTGGAGGACAGGGTTTTCCCATCTACCTGGCCTGTTTCCAGTTCTTTGTGTGTAGTTTGTTTGACAAGGGAAGAGCACTTCCCACCGTCATGGATGCTCATTGGTCCTCTTGATCTGTGCTTAAGTCATTAATTGGAACCATTAAAGAATGGCCATTACCTGTCTGCTTTTCAATATATATATATATAATGATGTCTTTTTTCTCATTAGGTGGAATTTGAAGATGGGTCCCAAATAGCAATGAAGAGAGAGGACATCTACACCTTAGATGAAGAGTTACCCAAGAGAGTGAAAGCTCGTTTTGTAAGTGCTGGCAAATGCCACTCTATCTGCCAAGTGAATTCTTGTCTTCTCCCTTTATTTCCAAGCCCAGCAGGAAAGGTTCCTGGGCATTTAGATTAATTTGATGGACGCAATGCAACTTTTCCCATATTGAGACCTATTGTGCAATTCTCAAATTTGGCCAAAGCCAGAGAAACTAATGCAAGTGACTTTATTTTCCTTCCAGTGAAGTCAAATGTCACTTCATTGTGTTAACTTGCTGGCACACAGAAACAATGATTGAATAATACATCCTCTGTGCAGAGTTCCAGGAGCTTGTGAACAGGCCGCCTTTGCCATCTTTTCCATAGAAACAACATTAAAACAAAAGTATTCATTAGTATATTAAAGGGGGCTGGGTATTTCTGATATTTCTGTATCAGAAAAGGACTAAGATCTGTGTCAGTTTATAATTAAATGGTGCTTTCCTTTTTCATAATAAAAAGGATAAAATTCAAATACTGGTTGTGGGAATACAAAAGGAGTTTACAAAAAAATTAGTAGTTTCAAGCCCTATCTGTGCTTTAAAAGATAAATAAACACAGATACACAACCAAAATAGAAAGTGTTAAAAAGTATAATTCACAGTAATTTCAGTTTCATGTTATTGTATCATAAAATATTTAGTGGACCCTGAAATGAAATCAGTTTTACTCATTTAGAATTATATCTGCTGCATCTATGAAGTGATAAATGCCAAACGGAGAAATTTGAATGAATGGGATTTCTCTGACTAAAATGAAATTTTTTTCCAAGTAAATGATGCTCTTAGTTTTTATTGCATGCTTATGATACACTTTTCTGCAGTGATAGAGTTACAATAGATTACTTTGTTACTTTTATAAAACTAAGAGTTTTCTTAGATATTTGATTGTGTTCTTGAGTCTTTTCCTGTCAGGTGGGATTCTGGGAGCAGGGTCATGGCCTCAAGTGTGAACCTGCTGGAGAAAGTCCTTCTGAGGCAAATAGGGGCAAAGTGATAGAAGCAGGACTGCTCCCCACCCAGTGAGAAATGTAGCCGTAGGGGACCCACATCCCTGTGGATAGATTAGCACCAGACCGTACCTTCAAGGAAAGAGGAAATAAATATTCCTGTTGTAAAGACATTGACTAAGTCTTAACAAAGATCTAAAAACTCCTACATAACTTGTCAGCGTGCCAAGATCTTGAAATCCTGGGTGAAGATGTGTGAGCTGCTGGCTCTTATGCCATATTCTTATCTTTCAGGGAGTTGCTCTTCCTTATTTCCCACCTGGAGATTTAGAGGATGAGAAGCAGAGTAGGTGCCCTTTTGGAATCCTCTTAGGCCTTTGGTTAGCTAAGCTGTGTATGGCTGAGCTTCCTATTTGCTGAATCCTCTAGATTTCAAATCCTAATGCGTAATCGCATTAAAAGACATCTCTTTGCCTTCTACTCTGATCACAATCTTTCTGTTCCACAATTGATTTGGCCCTCACACCAACATGCCTTCCCATGTGGCTTTATCTGAACACAACTCCTGAGTTCTCTAGGATCCATTTTCCTGAACAGGCACACTAACATTCAACTTTTCCTTTTTAATTCTCAGGAAAAAAGTTAAATTAAGAAATAGTACCTGAAATATATAACTCACACACGTAGCGCCTGTGTCGTGCCGAACAGTCGAGCACAGATATTATGTAGAACGAAGCCCCCAGGCACCCGGTTCAGCTCGCCCTGGCTGTCGTCACCGGACTGCCGCCCCTGTGCTCCTGCTCCAGCTCGCTGCCTTGTCTTCAGCTTCTTGTAGAGCCTGTGGCCCTGGGGAGTCAGTTCACAATTGCTATTTTTTTACAGTTGGTGAAACAAATCTATTAGGGAAGCTCATGGATGGAAGCTATTTGATGGTTAGAGGAGTCTTTTTGTGTTTGAAGAGGGTAGGTTAGCAGTCCTCATCAGGAGGCTTGGGGCTTTAATGACTTCCGGCTGGCCCAGACACACACTGGTGGCGGGGGAGGGGGGCTTCGAATGTCAGCAGTCCCTCAGTTATTGTGCCTGGTTCTTCTCCACTCACTTCAGAAATGGCCCCATTACCTTTTATTGTCTCACGGAATAACCATAGCAACAGTGCGTAATTAACTAGAGCTCCTGGTAAATTGGTTTTATTATTGTATTCGAGAGGCTGACTTTTGCTGTTCCTGCACAGTGGCAACACTTGCAGAGATGTTTTATTTTCTCCTTTGATAACTTCAGTGCTTATGGAAGTAAAAGATTATTCAGAGGAGGTACTTTGCCAAGATGAATGAAACAGAATGTTTTCTCCTAGAGGCAGGGGTACCTAGCCAAGCCACAGCTTTTAGTTTTCTTCCGGAGTGAAGCCAGGTGGTGTCTGGGGGAACCCCTGGAGGGGGCTTTATCCCACAAACTGGCAGTGAACACACACTGCCCGATGAGGCCCCTGTCTCTCTCTCCTTCACACTGGAAGTTGTGTTTCATTATATGTTTGTAAAATTAGAGTTTAAATAAATATGCCCTGATGCATAGTTTTGAACTAATGTAACATGGTTTTTCCTTTTTATTTATTTATTTGAAAGGCAGATTTAGAGAGAGGGAGGGAGGTAGGCAGGCAGGCCTTCCATCTGCTAGTTCACTCCTCAAGTGGCCCAAGGGCCAGAGCTGGGCTGATTTGAAGCCTGGAGCCAAGAGCTTCTTCCAGGTCTCCCACACATGTATAGGGACTCAAGGACTTGGGCCATCTTCTACTGCTTTCCCAGGCCATAGCAGAGAGCTGGATCTGAGGTGGAGCAGCAGGACTTGAATCTGCGCCCATATGGTATGCCGGCACTGCAGGTGGCAGCTTTACCCACTGCGTCACAGCGGCGGCCCTAGTTTTTTCCTTTTTAAACATGTTTGTGTTTTCAAGTCCTAAAAGCCAGATGCTGCCTCTATTGTCTACCAGTGGGGAGAGTCTTGGTGACACATTAAGGTGCACTGTGTGTAGGTGTCATTTGAATTATTTCATTTAAGTGAAAACCATTTGGGAATGCAGTTAGGAGTCAAAATAGGGAAAGAAGAAGCAAAAATAGTGATTTGCTTTAGTCTTTAGGCTCTACCTGAGTATCACAGGAAAAGTCCCGCTGCCTTCACTACCCACTTAATGAGCAATGCCTTGATGTTAGACATGCAACTTAGTGATGGCAATGTGAAACTTGTTACATAGTCCCTAATACTGTTCCTCTTCGAAGAGTCCCTGATGGGGAGAGTCAGTGAATGATGGCCTGAGTGCTTAGGCCCCTGCCACCCATATGGGTGATCAGCATGGAGTACCTAGCTCCTGGCTTGGTCCTGGCCCAGCCTTGTATTATAGCCATTTGGAGAGTGAGCCAATCAGCAGATCTCGATCTCAATGTCAATCTCTTTCTCTCTCTTCCTCTCCCTTCCCCCTCTATTTAATGCTCTGCCTTTCAAATAAATAGATAAGTAAATCTTAAAAAAACAAAACAAAACAAAACAAAACAAAATAGAACAATTGCATGGGTGGGCTAGGGACCAAGGAATATGGGTGAATTAGAGATGACTGTGGACAAGTCTGTGAAAAAAACTTGGTTGGATAGAATCTGGGGTGATTTTTTTTTTTAAGATTTATTTATTTATTTATTTTGAAAGAGTTACAGAGAGGGAGAGACAGAGAGATCTTCCTTCCGTTGGTTCACTCCTTAGATGGCTGGAAGCCAGGAGCTTCATATGGATTTCCCACATGGGTAGCAGGGACCCAAGCAATTGGGCCGTCCTCTGCAGCTTTTCCCAGACGATTAACAGGGAACTGGATCAGAAGTGGAACAGCCAGGACTCCAGCCAGCACTCATGGATGCCAGCCCTGCAGGCCCAAGCTTAACCTGCTACACCATAAAGCTGGCCCTGGCTGGACAGAATCCCGAGGGGAGGTGTAGGGTGAAGAGATTTAATCCTGCTTTCTTTCAGGGGAGGTTCCTGGGGCTGAGAGGTGGGACGGTAGGTTGTATATCCTGGAGGAAGTGAGGCTAAACAAAGCCACCTGTCTCTGCTAGACTGCAGCAGATGGGGAGAGGCGAAGGAAACCCAGGGCCTTGGATGTGGACTTGCCACCCTAAGCAGGTGATCCTGGCCTCTGTAGCCTTCGCCTGGAAGATGGAGTCAGATCTCTGTCCATTCCTGTGATGACCAAACGCTGTGCCTTTCTGTGAGTAACGCTGAGTGCTTTCAGTCCACAGCCTCTGATATGCGGTTTGAAGACACGTTTTATGGAGCAGACATAATCCAAGGGGAGAGAAAGAGACAAAGAGTGCTGAGTTCCCGGTTTAAGAACGAGTACGTGGATGACCCTGTGTACCGCACCTTTTTGAAGAGCTCTTTCCAGAAGAAGTGTCAGAAGAGACAATAGTACACGCTGCAGGCAACAGTGCAGCTTGGGCCAGATGAGAAGAGATGAAGGGACGGCCTTGGGGCCGTGCTGTGTATTCCACTGGGGTAGGTGACGCCGTGTGTCTCTGTCAGTGGTAAATTGGGCTTCCAGAGTTCAGTCCCCAAGATTGCAAAATGCACATATCAGCAATCTGAAGCCATTCCCTGGTCTTGTTTTCACTTGTGAGCAATTTTCTTCTATGATCCCAAATAATTTTTCTGAGTGAATAGAAAAACACTGATTCCCCCACTTGAACAAAAAGCCACTGCCAGAGAGGACATGGGTCCCATGTGTGGCTCTGGCCCCTCAGCAGAAAACACATAGAGACTTCTCTCCGCAACTCCAGCAGGTGGGAGCCCTGTTACCCAGTTCAGGGGCGATGATTTATATCTTTTCCACAGTCAGGGAAGGACTCTCACTTACTTGTTTTAAATGGCAGTTTTTATAAAACATTTTTAAAACACAAATGGCATGTATGGTAATGAGATTTACCCATGTGCTATATCTGTATTTCCCTTGTACAGAACTTTTGCATTTTTTAATATTCCTATTACTTTTGATTGTGTCTGATGAGAACTGAGTTGGCCTTGTGAAATGAAACTTTTGGCTCTTGAAGAAGAATTCATATGAATTGTATGGGAATTTTATATATTTAAAGAGGGAGATCTGGGGCTGTTATTTTTAAACACTTTTTTTTCATAATGCCTATTCTGAGTAGATATTTATAAAAATATGTTTCTTTCATTATGTGTTTGTAAAATTAGAGTTTAAATAAATATGCCTTGATGCATAGTTTTGAACTAATGTAATATGGTTTTTCCTTTTTAAAACAGCCTGAAAATGTACTAGTGTTTAAAAATAAAGATTTCCATTTTCTCCAAACCTGTCTTCTGACTTGTTTGTTTATCTGGGTTTAGACCAATAGCAAAACAAGTCTTGCTGGGGAGCTGGTTCCACAGGTACTGCAGGGCAGATTGTTCAGCCTCTCCTTCTGGTGCTGACTCCCTTGTTGCACTGAGCACATTTATGGCAGGATCACTGAGGAGAAAGGCCTGCTACCTGCCACCACGCTGGTGGACGTGTGTTCCTCCACTTCGTCTACAAGTGGAATACTCTGAGGCCTCGAGTCTGGAGCACTTCTCAGCCCAGGTTTCCTGGTTCCCACCTGTCTTTGGAAGTTCCCTCCCTTCTTTCAGAGGTGAGGAGTGGGGGACAGGCAAGGAGATGGCTCGTGGGCTTACAGTCCTTAGCGCCTGCTTCAGTTAACTAGGGCCACAGTTACGCTGCATGACAAAACAACTGCAGCATCTGAGTAGCCTTGGGACAAGAAGCATTCGTTTTATACACGGCCCTGCAACTTGGCTTATCTAGGATGTGCTTGGCATGGGCTGACTCACTCATATGCCCCAGGAGTTTTCTCCTTATTCCCATGGATACAGTGGGCCAGACCTGATGCATTTCTCATGTCATTGGTAGAGGCAGGAAAGCAAGTGTGCCCAGCCATCTAAGTGTGTTCTTGTCCTCTGTGGATTAAGATCACATGGGCAAAAGCCCAGGACCAGGACTTGGGAGGACATTTCAGAGTGTCTTGGCAAAGGGTGTGGATGTATCCTCTAATTGGGTAGACAATGAAGAGCCAGAAGGACAGAGCCACAGTCAAAATTCTGTCGTCTAGACTGCCTGCTGGCTGGGTGCTTGTATTCCAGAGAGCCTGTGGCTGAACTCAGAGCTGGGGCAGATCCCACCATCCGTGTTTTCATAGAACCCAGGCACTCTACATTCTCTACCAATGTAGTCATATATTTTATCAAGTCATGAAGCTCGAGTTTCCTGTCGCTGGCTTTGAATGAAAATGACTTGCTCTCCTCATGAGAGACCAGGAAAGTGGACCTGTGTAAACCGTTAAGAGAAACTAATCTAAATAAGATCATTCATCCTGTACAAGTTTGCCTGTCAGCAAGATTTCTGATTGGCTGCCACAGGGAGAAAATGTCCAGAGCCCTTTGTGATTTCAAATACAGCTGCTCTTTATGGTCTCACTCAACTAATGTTCCTATAACCAAGTACAGCTGTGTATGGCCTCCACAGAACCGTGATGGTCACAAGTGCACTCTGGCTATCGAGAAAGGAATCTCAGTTTCACTGCCTTGTGCATAAAGTGGTTGTTAGCTCTGTGACCAGACTGACCATTAAAGCTTCTCCACTTAACTCTGTGACACTTCAATTGTAATTTTAATTTCTTTGCTTCACACTAACTGCATTTTTTGTCTGTATGTGTAGCATGAAATCAGTTAAAGTCCTTCTAGTATTTAAAAAAGAAATGCTAAGCTGTGACAATTCCAACTAATTGCAAGCGCTTTCTCTGGAGGTTAGGGGATTACTAATAAATGGCTGGCATCTTTCAATACATTGTAATTCCTTTATTTGTGTTTGAAATAAAGACAATGTGATTATTTATTTTATTAAGGAACTTTTTGTTTGTTTGTTTGAATTCCACTAGAGAAAAATTGGGAAGAAACATCTAGTGAAGTATCACTTGCATCTTGGAATGTGCTATAAACTTCTACTGGGTTATAGTAGTTATAGTATATGAAAACATGGAGATACCAGGTCAAAACCATGCCGAGTGAATGGCTCTTCTGCTTCTCCGCATGCCTATCAGATGTGAAACAAGGCTGCCCATGTTTGTGTTACTGTAAATGCCCCAGAGCTCTTATGAATAATCATTGGAGAAGTAGCTGCTGCGAGATAACATTGTGCTTTATTTTTGCCTTTAAGTAAAAGGAATCTGAAATGAAACAGTCTTCATTTCAGATATAAATCAGTGTCATAAACTTGAAGCTAACCAGAGATTCTGAAGCATTCTCATTACATGAAGTGCTTGATTGGTTACAAGACTCAATTGTACTACAGTTCTTTCTGAGAATTCAGATGAATCATCATCCCAAGCCTAGCGGGTCCTCTCACCCTGCAGGTTATAGGGCCATATAATAATAACCGTGGAGAAAATGATTTCTGCCCTCTACGGATGCCTAAACTCTCCAGCAAGTGGACTGAAGACTCAGAAACCCCCTGTTCCATCCTTAGAAAGTACAGGTCCCCTGTGGAGATTGTCAAGAACAGCTAATGCTAGTGAAGTATGGTATACCCAGACACCCAGCCTTATAGGATATTTAGTGGTGTTTATCTTATTTAACTCTCGGGATAAATAAGCCAAGTAAGTATCAGTACCTTAGGTTGTAAGATAAAGTCACTATTAAGCCATTCAACCTTTTCAATACATGAGGAAAATAGGATCCTAAACCTGACTCACACAAAAGACATTGAAAAGAAAAGTCTGAATCTCAAAAGGAAGATTACCACTAGTAGTGTGAACATGGAAGGCAGGCCTTGTCTTTATTGACAGGTCACTTGTTTTCAGAGCCATATCATACTCAGGATCTGCATTGTTTGTGTGTCTCCTGGACACCACTCTGAAAACCTGGGTGCTATTCTACGCCTTAGTTCAGTTCTCCATCCATGGACTAGTTAATGTGGGTCAGTTTCATGTGTGGGTGGGTCAGCGGGTTCCTCTGCCTATTTACAGAGTTCCTTTCTCTAGCTGCCTTCAAGATCCTCCTGTTCTCCAGCTGGGCTGGTGAGACGTCTTGCCTGATGCATTCTGGCAGGGAGGGAAATGCTGACCAGGACCTCCAGTTACAGTAAGTCAGGGGTCCTACCTGTGCTCACGGCTGGGGAGGGAACACTGCCAAGTACAGGACAGAGATCAAAGCTGCCCACTTGGCCTGCACTGACACTGTAGTGGGGACCTACTGTAATTGATTGGAGCGGGGACGTATTAGCAACAAGCTGTTCATGCGTGCTGCCCCTCTCCTGGTCCTTTGAGGAGGGACGGGCTTTTCCTGGGGCTTCTCACTCTGCTTCCACCACCACCCCCAGTTTTCTTTGCCTGTTGGTGGTTGTGGTTTACAGGTATCTCCAGTTCCGGGTCCAGGATGTATGGGAGATAAAAGAAAACCCAGAGAACTCACTCGGAATAGTTCCTTCAGTCCTGGTTTGCTTTCCTCTTTGAACGTTTCATGCTCCTCTTAGGATGGTTGGTTGTATTATGTCCAGAATCTTTAATTATACTTAGCCAGGGAGAAATAACTCTAATCCACATTGTTCAGAACAAAAAAGTCCCTGCTTTTTCTTTTTAGTGGGAGAAAATAACAAACTGCTAAGGGCAAGGGTCGAGATGAAAATCAGAGAGGGGAAATCTACAGAGAATAATTGATGGAGGAATCCTGAAGGAAGGGGAGAGAAGTACGGGCAGAGGTAGAAAATGAGGAGCTAGATGTGCCAACTACCTTGGTACTGTCATTACACACAGTTTGTACATGTACTGAATTATCACACTGTACCCTTAAGTAAGTTGTTTTTTTTTGTTTGTTTTTTTTTTTTTTTTTTTTTTTAGAACAGAGGTGGAATGATTGGTCTTATGCAGGAAAAGGGAGATTTTTATACAAAAAGACCAAATTCTAAGAGCAGTGAAGTTAACATTATGGAATTGTAGGTGGGTTTGATATAAGGAAAAGGAGAGAATTAAAGATGCTAGAGAAAACAGTTTCTTGCAACCTATTTTCGGGGTTGCATAAGGAATGTAGTTGATGTAGAGGAAACAGGGTTCTCTAGGAAGTGTGTGAATCATGACATCCAAAGGTGTCCACGTCACCTTACTGCCAAAGCGACTTCATGGAAGCCGTCTTGTGAAGGGTTTTGAGGTGGAGAGATTATTCTGGATGACTTGGCTGTACTCACTGTGGTTATAATGGTCCTTCCAAGGGGAGAGCAAAAGGCTCAGACACAGGTGCGATTGAAATGATCTGGGTTGAAGGGGCCAAGGAGTATAGGTGCTCCTGGAAGCTGGAAAAGGCAAGGAGAGGGAGTTCACCACAGCCTCAGTAAGGGTGTAGCCCTGTAGACTCCCTGCATTTGGCCTGGGAAACTGATGTCACACTTTGGCCCTCTAGAACCATAAAAGAATGCATTTGTGTTGTTTGATGCACTAAGCTTGTGGTGATTCATTACAGCCTCAGGAGGAAACTAAGGCAACTGCTAAGCAGCTGCAGTAGGAGGGAGACAGGCGGCTTTGGAGATGAGCAGCAGAGTCTGAGGGGAGATCTCTACGGGCAGATTCAAGTGGTGATAAGGTTCAGCATGCAGGCCTGGGAGTGGAGTGGAGCTGAAAGTCATTTCACGGAATTAATTTGTTTCTTTTGACTGTTTACTGTTTTTTAAATTGATAATTCACATACCACGAAGTTTACCCTCTTAAAATGTACTATTCATTGGTGTTTAGTGTTTTCACATGGTTATGTAGCCATCACCACTGTCTAACTTCACAATGAACTACTTCTCATTCTGTCTTCATATAGCCTTTTAAATGTATTTCATATGCTGCTGTAGCTTCCTGAGATTGAAGCATAAAGAGAATATTTTCATAGGAATTTATTCTTGAGAATGAGAAGTACTCCTGAATACATCATATTATTTTTATTTATTTATTTTTTTGAGAGGCAGAGATAGAACTCCTGTCTTCTTGTTCACTCCCCAAATGTCTGCAATGGTTGGGGCTGAGCTGGGGCCAGAGCCAGGAGCTAGGACGAGATCCAAGTCTCCCATGTGGGGCAGGAAACCAATTACTTGAGCATCCCAGGTCTGCATTAGCAGGAAGCTGAAGTCAGGAGCTGGGGTCTGAAATCCAACCCAGGTACTCCAATGTGGGATATAAGTGTCTTCAACCACTACACGTAAAGCCCGTTCCTGAATGTATTATTTAATACACTCAATCAGTTGAGAAGAATTCATAGCTGGCTGCCTGAGGACTTGCCTGCTGTTGGTCTGGCTCAGTTTGTGATTGTGCTGGTAGCTCTTGCTGGGTCTTCTCAGTGGGAAAAAGACTCCAGAGGAAAGAGGCACACCCTAGCCGGAGAGCTGCTCTTGAAGGTTGGCCTGGAGATAGAGGGATGGGGGAGTCTTCCTTGGCTCCAGTCTGGTCCCTAGCTCAGCCCCTGGGGACGTGGAGCACAGTTCTCTTGCAGCAGCTCTTCCAAGAAAGAGGAGACCCCCGACTGCTTTCTCCCCCCACTGCCACTAATGGGCCTCTAAACCCTCCGATACATGTTCCTTGGGTTCCGAGACATTGGTTTCTGTCACCTCACTGCACCTCTGTCCCTTCAGAGGGTGGGTCACACTGAGTTAGTCATCCACAACATTCCAGGTCAGAACCCACTTCCTTTCCCTCCTGGGTGGGTCTTCTTTTGCTGCCAGATTTTTCTTTCTTTCTTTTTTTTTTTTTTAAGATTTTTATTTATTTATTAGACAGGTAGAGTTACAGACAGTGAGAAAGAGAGAAAAGTCTTCCTTCCTTTGGTTCACTCCCCACATGGCCACAAAGAAGCCAGGAACCAGGAGCTTCTTCCTGGTCTCCCATGTGGGTGCAGGCACCCAAGCATTTGGGACATCCTCCACTGCCTTCCCATGCCATAGCAGAGAGCTGGACTGGAAGAGGAGCAACCGGGACTAGAACCCAGCGCTTATATGGGATGCCGCCGCTGCAGGCAGAGAATTAACCAAGTGAGCCATGGCGCC